>NC_139927.1:15356594-15509094 GCF_963514095.1 Eutrigla gurnardus
TGTGACTGAGTTGAAAGCTATTTTTATGACAGTCCTTCTTAAAAATGCACAGTGGTAGATGCGTTCTATTGTTTTGGTATCAGATGTTGTCAAAAACACCCACACAGATCTGCATGTATTGGATGATTAAAATCAACTGGTGCCGCATTCGGTGGCCGCATCCCTCGGAGGCTGCATCTGAAGACCGACTGTGTCACAGCAGGTAAAACGAAGGCCATGCCATTTCAAAGACTCCTTCAAATGCAGTTCAGACATGTGGCCTTGAGATGATTCAGAGGATTCAACCGATTGATCCTTCGCAGCCTCACTTCTCCGGAGAGTCATTGTGTGCCGGCAACGATTGGATAAAAGATACTCTCCTGAAAAGAAATCAGAAATCTATTGCCTTTTATTAGTATTGCAACTGACGCAGCTTGGGGAACATGTGACGTTGTTGTAGACAACGAAACCTTGCCAATCCTTGAACTGATGACGCAGCTTCACAGACTCTCTGTGGACGAACCAGGTGAGGAGAGGACGACTGTTTTGTAATCTTTTTTCCATCGCTGCTGCAAAGTCACAGGAGCCAGTTGCAACTTCCAGTCGAGATAAAACCCCAAACGATGGCCAACCATCTGTCCTCCTCTCATTACAGTAGAGCATATGTTAATGCAGCCTTCTTGTGCTGCTGCTAAGTCAAGGACAAAATTGAATTTCTCCAGGAGATTGCATCTTCCCATATGCTTGGCGTTTGGGCTGCATCGTGGCCCCCTCGTGTCTTTTCCCACATCGTCCTCCCCTTTTGCACTGAAACACTCCTGGGTAATTGAAAAGAATTTGCCTCAGCTCTTATTTCCTTATCTTCCTTACTTTTATTTCATCCGTAATTACTCCAGGGTCATCTGCTCTCAAGACATCCATATCCCTGATTCACGGTGACACCCGTGGTTTGTCGGTGGGAGCGGAGCTGCATGGTTTCAGCCTGAAGCAACGGAGCAGCATTTCTGAAAGTGTCACCGTTTTTGTGTCTCTGTCCAAGATACCACTTCATCCCACGTGCAAGCTGTTGCTGCAGGTACCAGAGCGAGTACCTGAACGAATCACTGAAGAGCAGCACTTCCAGTGACCAGCACCACTGCCAAGGGCTTTCAGTATATTGTGAGCTCCATCAGCATGGAAAAGAAGCCCTGAGGGACGTAGAGGTCAAGTTAAGTGAATACAGATTGTTATATATGGGAACAAGAAAGCAAGTACAGGTATTGTTTGCCTATTTTTAGGAACACCCCTGATTTTTTTCACTCAAAATATCGACACCTGGTCTTTCACCAACACCTTTCTGAGACCAGAGTTTAATTAATAAGATAAATAAATATATGGACATACATTTTGATAGATGGAGGTGGCAACCTCCGGTTCTGAAAGGTGAAGCTAGTGCTGAAGGGTCTTAAACTGTCATTCTCTCTGCTGGCCATCAGGAGGCAACTCTCTGATTGTATAGAAGTCTATGAGAAAATGACCCTACTTCTCTCTTGATTTATTATCTCAGTAAACATTGTAAGTATGAGTTTATGGTCTCAATCTCTAGTTTCAAGATTTCTTCAATAGAGCATGATGTACATTTATTAAATGATGCATTTAGAGTCGAGAGAGAGCTTCACACCAGAGTCCAGATGGATCCAGATCCAGTAAGGGTGCATCTCTGCTGCTTTTGTTCATCAGATCCACCAAAATATGGTCACTCCCTTCACTGGTTGCAAAAATTCCAAGATAGCGATGATCAAAAATCCAAACTCCAGGCTTCAAAACTGTAGTCCACAAACAAATGGGTGACGTCACCATGACAACGTTCATTTCTTATACAGACCGTGGTTCGTTTCTGTGAAGTACAGTCTACTTTGAAAGTTAACCGTCTCAGTAATTCAAACATTTTCCAACCTGTGATATTTCAGAGCTTTATGTGGGTTCTGGGGTGATATGTTCCTGCTTTACTTTTTTGTCAAATCCCCAAATCACTTACCAAGTCCCTGCAGCTAGACTTTAAAGCTCTGCAGGCCTTTAGATATGCAGGCACACACACACACACACACACACACACACACACAGAGAGATACAGGTGTGTGTGTGTGTGTCTCCATCTGGTCCATGGATTCAAACCATTTACATTCAAGTCACATATCTACTTACAGATTGATCTTCAGGTTTACAAGTCAGTTTGGGCAAGTACACGACTGTAAATTAAGTTTGAATCTGTCCAAACCGAGAACAAACCAGCCATGATGCAATAATCTGTTTTCTGTATGAAATGGATTATTTGTTTTTCACCATCGCGCTTACTTTTCCACCTCAAAGGTTATTTATAAACTGAAAACACAGCAGAGGAGGTGACGAAGCAATTGACCCCTTAATAAGCCCATCTGTGCACACTGCTATCAGCATAAATCTTTCCTGAGCACTATAAACATTGCATTGTTTTATTGTATACACATAACAAACATAAGTGCACAAACTCTCAAAATAGTAATGTATTCATTCTAGAGCCATAATTTGCATGTGCTGCTTTTGAACAACTTTATTGTTATATCACTTTTAATACAAGTAAATAAAACTGTATGACAATGCAACAATAAGCAGGAAAAGAACTGGAGGTGAATGCAAATGAAAAAAACTAATTAATAATATAATAATTAGAAAAACATAAACAACATTGGTAATGATATCTGCAAAGCTCAAGGTTCACTGACGGATGCATTTTCAGAGCTTTCAACTGTTACAGTTTTCATCAGAGTATGAAACTGGATCAGATGTCTCTACATGAAACGCCTAGTGAAACACACATTAAAACATTTCACAGTTACAAATCAAATCCTTGACAAATAATTGGACCACTAAAAAGCAGACGGGCTAATGATGTAACCACACACACACAATCTATTGGCAGTTCTTTGGTACGAGCTTATGTTAGCACATATAATTTTGTTTAACAGGAAGGAAACAAAAAATAATAAAAATGTGTCCTGCATATGTTGTTAAATACGACCAAAAACATGATCTAAAGGGTTCAAATTAATAATTTAATATCAATGTTAATTGTGGCAATACGTTCAAGAAGAACATTTGCATCACTTTTACAATGAGAGGTTTGAATAGATTATGTCCACGTATGTACCATCACCCCCAGAATCACCCCAAAACCCCCAGAAGCCCCCTTGCCGTCCATATGTCCATTAGCTGGGCGAGGAAAAGTATTGGGACCATTCACTTCTTTGAACACAGAACACTACAACCTCTTCCACCGTCTTCCATCCATTTCCCTGACAGGAAACTGGCATGCCAACCCTCTGCCTCCTATTTGGAAGTAGAAGAAAAGGAAGGATTCCTCCAATCTAGTTTTGCTCCAAAAACATTTCAGAACAGCAAACTTTCTTTTTGTCCTGAGTAGCGTCTCCTGTCAGGCCGTGCAGCCCCAACGATCCCCCAATCAGCTGACGGCTGGATGGAGCCCGAAGTTCGAGTCGAGTTGTGCTGGAGAAGTTTATCGCTGTGAACTCTGTAATTGTATCAGCTCACGACTTCTGTCAGCTGGATCTTGTTGGCTGGCCGCTTTGTGAAAGTAACAGTGAGGAAGTTTTAATATGCCTCTCACCATGAGCCCTAGACATCTGGAGAATTTAATGACTTCCAACGCAGGGAAATGATGTCTCAAAGTGTCTTCACTTGCAGGTATTTCCTTTCACTCACTCCTCGGGAAATCAGAGGCAGCGTCCGTTTATGAGAGCTACTTCTGTCTGAGAGGACCAGAGAGCATACTGTGCTTAACTTACACGTCTCTCACTTCTACGTCCTTTGAATGCTGTCGGTCTCTAGTATGTGGACGTTGAGTTTCATGAGGCTGTGAAAACTTTTGAAAGGTATCTGACAATTTGACTTGTTATATTTATCCCACCAGTACCTTCTTTGTGTTTTATTTTTTCCTAGATCAGTTCTTCTTCATTGAAATTATTATACAGATTCAAATACATTATTTTTGGTGGATTTAAGGAGCAAAAACATCATTTTGTCTGCTTGAAAGGTGTACTATGGTACTGTTGTGGAAAAATGAATCTGCCCAATAAAGATCAACAACCAGGATCAGCTTTTTCTCCGAGGTTTATTCGAAAAAGTATTTTCGTCTGCAGAGGAAAATAATGTTCACCCCTGCCTTCTGATGCAAAGGTTCAGAGTCAGCAGGAACGACCCTGAGTCTAGCAGCAATCTCCCTTTTAAGGAGGAGGAATCATACCGTAGACAAAAGACGGTTCATGTCCTATCTTACAAAGACAAGATGTACAGACAAATACAAGATGTACAGACAAAGACAAGATGTACAGAACACAGATGTCATACTGTTTCTGAAATGATGTTATGTCATGTGGCACTCATGCTCATCTCACCTAAACAGGCATTTGTTTTTTTCATAGCATAACAGTCAGATGAGGAGATGCGGATCAACGTTTGGCCTGACAAAGATACTGATTATAAATAACAAACATCCAAAATTCCCATAACAGTACATCCATAAGCACAAAGATGCATGGATGGGTACGGTTCAGGGATTTGATGAAATGGTCACACTGACTGTGATAAAACTCTGTAATCACTCAAATCAGTAGGAGCTTGGTGTTGCAATGAGGGGATTCAGCTTCACATTATTTAAAAAGGTGATGGGAAAATAATGATGGCAGTGACTGATGTGGTGTCCTTGGATGAAAAATGTTCTGGATATCCACCATATTCACTTCGTGTATTTTTGCTGCCAAAAGCCCTAACATTGTATAGCTACAGATCAAAACATCTAGTGTTGTGTGACCGCCCAGGCAAGAGTCAGTCATCCACATCACAGCTTCCTGCTCCACATAGAAAATCCTATTAATTGGCATTAAACTGGCCTCTCCTCACCATTTCTATCAGTCTTTCACTTTCATTTCCATGCTTTTCCTTTGTCTTTTCCACTCTCTGACTCTTTATTCCTTTCTGTCTCCGTCACGGATCACCTCTCTTCATCACTCTCTGGAGAAACTAAAATAAAAACAAACAAAAAAAAAATAGATTCACAAGGCGATAATTAGCTTTATATGTTTCAACATACAGACAAAAAAGTGCACATAGGCTACACCACATTTCAACTTGATTGAACACAAACCTCCACAAACGATGAGCAACTGTCTGAGCTGCTCTCACATCAACTTAAAGATACTCTTTTCATGTGCTCATCCAAGTGTGTCCGGCTAACGGGACAGAACACTGTGCTTTGTGAGATCTCCGGGCTCGTGTGCACGGTGAGGTTGTGCCAAGCCCAAATGCTCATCCAGACTGGATGAGAAGTTACATTAAAATTTCAGTGTGTGGAGACACAGAAAGCATTTTTTTGGACGTGGTAGAGCAGGTAGGCAGATGCCAGAGGCAATAAAGCGCTGCGGGGATGACGTAGTTTTGTAGGCCAACCCCAGAAGTTAGCATCACTCTGGTTCCCTCCACAAAAACGGGACTCTTCTATCTAATTTGGGATTTTAACATAATCTTCCCAAATGAAAACCACTTTTCTGATGTTTTACTAGCTATCACCAGAAGTAAAAAGCTAAAGTTTGGTTATAAACTTAAAGGTTGAGTTGGTCATTTGGAAAAACTATAGAGCCTTTGACCTTGAACGCATCACAAAACTGAAAAAGTCCCGCCCCCTTCGTTCAGACGTCTTTTTTAAGCCCCTCCCCCAGAACGCCAAACGAGTGCTTGAGATTGGCAGAGTGCCAATCAGGAAGCATTGACAGACAGGCGGGACGTCCAATTGATTTCTCCGGCCCAAATCTTTTGATTGGACGGAGGTTTTTACAGTCCTGCCACGGGGCACAGATGACATTTTTTTTATGTCAGAGCATTTAATTTATTCATTGCTATCAATAGTTACGAGGATTTCAAGAAATATAACGGAACGTGTTTCTGAATAGAATCACCTTCTCAACCTTTAAATGAATCACAGTCACATGACTTCGACGTCACCGCCACTAAGCTGGGCGTTTGGTGTGATAATGTCCCCGACATTCTCTGTAGATTAATTTAGCCATTTGTCTTTTTTTAGGGATATAGAGGGAACAAAACATTACTTCATTAAGGTATGTGGTTTTACTATTCATGGAGTACCGTTAACATTGCAGTACTTCTAATTGGCAAATCATTCTCGGGTTCTTTACCACTGAAGAGCTGAGGTTTAGATGAATGAGGTTTGACTGCAGAACACAATGCGGTGTGATTTGTCAGTGTGTCTGTTGGCTGTAGTGACGGCTCAGTCGCCTGTTAGAAGCTGATATACCTCCGCCGGTTGTCCTCAGGCTGCAGCAGAACCGATCGCTTTATTGGCTGCACCAGTGGATGTGTGACTGCTGAGATGCACAGCGGAGTCGGATAAATTAATTCCTCTCGGCTAGTCGCTAATATCAACACGTGATTCCCTGTGCACCGACAGAGTAGAGGAAACAAGAGAGGCAAATGAAAAAAAAAGAAATAAGAATAAGGGAGAGAGTGTGGATGTGGCCATGCTGGGAGAGCAAGGAAAAGGAAAAGAGCAAGATTTAATGATTTGATTCGAAGTTTGGCTGTAAACAATGACAACCACCCAGCAAACATTTTGACGTCTATTTGACGTCTAATCAACGTCGGTCAGGCAGCTTGATTCGACGTCTACCAGAGGTGCTGAAATGAAAGTTTTTCTGACGCCGTTCTCATGACCTACGTCATTTCGACGGCATATCAACCTTTGTCAAAATACACATGTAATGTATTGCATTTAAAAATATGTTTACCTAAATCTAGTTTCAACTAGTGCCTACATAACTGGCATTACGACATCCATATATTCTATGACAAGCACAGCTCTTGTGCTGTATACATGTGCAATTCTCAATGCTCTAATCTACAACTATTTAAATTAACTTATCAATTTCAGCAAAAAAATCCTTAAAATGCAAAGAGGTCAAAAAGTCCAATAGACAACACCAGCAAATTTCACATTTGCCAACTTAAAATATCACAGGAATGGTGAACCTGGTCAAAACTTTCATAGTAAATAAACTCACCTGTAATTAAGTTCAAAATACTAGAGTAATGTTCACCCATACTGTAAAATACAAGTAGTACATGGACTAATCTCAGGTAAAAAAAAAAAAAAGACAGCATTCAGGACCAGATATATGTAACGAGTTATCTATGTATTGAATAATTGAATAAAAAACGAACATGTATATTGGAACAAATGTTTTATTGACTTCCTTTTTATTGCAGTCCTGTGGGGGTCTGCCCCGAAAACCTTCTGCGCATGCTCCGTCTCTCCGTCCCATTTTTGGTGTATGTCAAGCGACACCTATAGGCCTGGCATATGAACTACAGCATTTTCGGTGGATCCGTCTAGATGCAAATATTCTTGAAACAATGCCGAGGAAGACGGAGAAAAAATAACGTTTTCGCCCGTCTAGACGGCCCCTTAAAGTGTTATGGTTCTGTAACGATGCTAAACCGAGAGTTGCACAGATGTTCGGCTCGGTTTAGCATCGAGCACCTCACGTAGCCTGTGAGCTAACTCAGGGCTAGTTTCACACGGCAGCTAACTCGGCTGCTAGCCGCCGCTCGGTTACGGATAAAAGCAAAAAAAAACCCAGCTATCTGTAACAATACACGATGCAGCAACAAAATCAAAACTCTAACATGCAACTGATAAACGTATAATGTCTTACCAAACACGGTTTCATTTTAAATTACAGTACTTTTAGTAACTCACCTTTCACAGGTGTCTCTGTCTCCTCCTCGTCAACTGACAATGCAAAGTTCTTCTTGCGCATGCGTAGGAAACCGCTAGGTGCGCTAACTACGCAAGGAAAAATAGTTCCTAGATGGATGCTAGAATCACAAACATTTTAGCCCACATTGCCAATATGATACTACATTATTTTCTTAAATTCACGAACATATTTCCATTATTTCGAATAGTTTTTAACATTCGTGCGTTGATGTCGATTCGTGCGTTGATAACGATGTCGTTGAAACAACGTCTAAATGACGTTGGTCATTTCAGCCCCTCAGGTAGACGTCAAATCAACCTGCCTGCCCGACGTTAATCAGACGTCCCGACATGATTGGATATCTGCATGTCGACACAGCAGTAGATAGAAGAAATCATTCTTGACAGTGTTTTTTCAGTTAAATATGTTTTCTTTGAGATCGTATACCCCCTAATGTTATCATGTTGAAAAAAAGTCGAATTAAAGTCACGTCATGACGCGACGTCGATTGGACGTCTTCATCTAGACGCAGGTCGAGAAAACGTTTTCTGGCAGTGTTTATTCAGTTAAACCGCTCTAAAATGCATATTTAATTAGGTCATATTTGCCATGATATTATTTTATGATGTTGAAAAACAGTCGAATTAAAGTCACGACGTGACGCGACGTCGATTGGACGTCTTCATCTAGACGCAGGTCGAGAAAATGTTTGCTGGGCAGTAGAGTCTCCTGAATAATCCTGTTCACTCAAGAACGCAGAATCACAAACCGTTGATCACTAAAGTAACAAAAAATAAAACATCTTTTTATCAACACATATCTACGACGCCGTATTAGGGGTCAGTGTAGGAAGAAAAAAAACTGAGCCGAGAAATTCAGAGAGAAATTCCTAGAAAAATTCCTAGAAAAAAAGTTGCACATTTGCGACTTTATAAAATAGCTAATTTGCTACTTTCTAAAGTCACAGATGTGCTACTTTATTACGACGCTAACAACCGGCATCTATGCTAGCTAACGTCGCATGAATGTTGCATTTAGTAATACATCAAAACGTGTGACAACGCCTTGCTAAGGTCCTTAGGGTGATAGATGTTGATGGTTATTGTTGGTTAATTTTATTTGGGCCAAATCATCTTGTGGGTGTTCATTGATCAGGTTGTTGGGCTAAGATGCAAGTGGTAGCTTTCACTTGTTGTCATAGCTATGGCAAACATCCGGTCAAGCAACGTGTTTACTTCCTCTATGACCTCTATAATATTATATTTAGTACGGAATTCATGGGAAGTTAGCTAGCATGATGCCCGTTGTTAGCATCGTAATAAAGTAGCAAATCTGTGACTCTTTTTTCTCTGAATATTGCCCACCTTTTTTCCCTACAGTGGCCTTAATAAACCATGGTACATATCTATATATGTTACGTTTTTAAAATATTTCACCTGGTGCACTATGCAGACAGCAAGAGTCAAAGGCACAATAGCACCAACAAATTAATATGATAATAACTATAATGAAAGTAATGATTCCTCTGGCAACACATTCTCACTCAATGCATTAAAATAATGTAGCATGGTTCATTCAGCTCTCATTTATGTGTATTCATAAAGTCTACATTAGAGTTATATAATAACGTGGTACAACTTTAAATGTTAGAAAACTTAAAACATGTTTAGACATTTTACCAAACAATGGACATTCTCATAGAATGAATAGCACACTCTTTTAACATCCCAACAAAGTCTTGACAGTTTGTGAAATATTCACTAAAAGGTCTGTTGATTTCATATGTATGATACTGTGAATGAATGAATGTGCCAGATGTGGCTAGAATGCCAATGAAGTCTTTCAGAGAAGTTACATCTTTCAATTATAGACTGAATATATTAGGGATGTAGACTGCATATGTTGATTCAGAAAAGAAAACACCTGCAAGTCCTTGCTAGAAATAAACAAGCACATTAAAATTCAATCATTACATGTCTCAAGATACACACATAGCAACTGGTTGTATGCAGGCTTAATGAGAGTGATTTAAACACAAGGCGTAAGCCCCTGCGTCATACACACAATGTATTGTATGTCGATTCTGCTAACGCGAGTAAGTGTTTGGCTTCAGGAAAAATCTATCGCAACCATTATGAAAGCTAGAACTGCATTCACTCTTCCTCCCTTCATCTCCCCATCTTCCCTCTGTTGTTGCAGGCCTTAATGATAGGAATTAAATGGTTGTCTCTTAATATCCCTGCTGTAAAAATAGCTTTGTGCATTCACCCACTTCACTTACTCCCTGAATGTCTATAATGATGAAAACCTTGCAGCATCTGGCGTGAAGCTGTTCACAAAGTTAGCTTCCAAAATTCAAGGTGAACTTTACAGCTAAGTGTTGAAGTCATCTTAGTAGCTAAATACATTGGTAGCTTGGTAGCGACCTGTCAATCACAAGGTAGCCCCGCCCTAAAGCATCCCCTGCTTTATGGTCTATTTGACTCTAAATGGATCATAATTTACTAAATGAACATCATGCTGTATTGAAGAAAGCTTGAAACTAGAGATTGAGACCATAAACTCATGTTTACAATGTTTACGGAGATAATAAATCAAGAGAGAAGTAGGGTCATTTTCTCATAGACTTCTATACAACCAGAGAGGAGTCGCCCCCTGGTGGCCAGCAGAGAGAATGACAGTTTAAGGCACTATATCATTGGCTTCACTTCTCAGAACCAGAAGTTGCTGCCTGGTGTCAACACAATGGGCCTCATTTATCAAACGAACGTACGACCGAAAACCGTGCGTACGACCATTTCCACGCAAACTTCGGCATTTATCAATTTGGACGTAAGCGGAAGCTGCGATCAGATCTCACGTCAGGTCTGAGCTTGTGTACGCAAATTCGAGTCTGTGGATTTGCGGTGCAGCACAGCAAAATCTGGCGTAAAATAATGAACAAACCTCAGCTGTCATTAAGCATAAGCAGTCACATATTTAGAACAGATCAAAACGGATTATTAAAACGAAAACATTTTCTTTTGAATGGAGTGCCCTTCGATGTGCCGGCGCAGCCGGATGAGCCCATGCCCATGGAGCCGTGGCCCGCACAGCCTCCACAGCGGGCTATACGGAGGAGACAGGACCTCATTTGTCGCTTTTAAAACGTAAAGTATACCTTAAACTCTTGCAAATGCTCTGCAGTATGAATCAGTAATGTGAAGTATTGTTGGTGGAATTGGCTAAAGGCATACTAAACACAGACAACATTTAGTCATTTAAACATTTTATTATGGCTTTTTTAGAGTTTCATTGATTTCTTTTAGTGTCTCATTAATTGCGTCAAGTGCGCCGACGACTGAGGCCAATAACCTGCATATCTCCCCTTGTCTCTCCAGGACCTCTGCCGTGATCAGGTTCGGTCTGGGCGCAGCACGGGGGTCCGAGGGCACACGCTCACACTCGGCAGTAGTGGGACTGCTCTGGGGAGCAGATCTGGCTGACATCATGCTGGTGCCTGGCTCTGAAATATTTAATACAATAAAAATGTCACCCATGTAACATGTGTAAGCCTAATTATTTGTAAGAAATGGTGTACAGTCTGATTTTTTTAATGCAAGCAAAAGGGGGTTGTTGGTTACCATTCTGCTCTGGGTCTGCTGCGAGTGCGTCTGTGTCACCTCCACCATGCACTTATGCCACAGATCGACTCCGACCCAATTAAGGAGGCAATTTTTTCCTCCGTCCCCGTCAAGATCAGGCTGGAGTCTGTTTGGCCTCCTCCAGTCTGCCTGATGCTGCGTTTAAACGCAGCAACGCGTTTCTTGGTGGCCAGCTTCATATCCGACCATTTTTTCTTGACCTAAATGTAAAGAATTGTTTTGATCAGTTAGCAGACATAAGCTTTTAGGCTGCGGATGAAAAGATTCATTTAAGTCGTTAGGCATGGGTTAAGTTATTGAGAATTATATTCAAACCTCAGCTGGAGTCCGTTCCTCTACGGCAATGCTGTTGACTGCCTCCGTTATCTTTTTCCAGACAGCGTTTTTGTGAGCCCCTTTTATGCCACCCTTCAGGCTGCCAAAAAGCACTGTCTTGTTGTGTTCCACCTCCGATTTCAGGATGCCGATCTCCGTGTCAGAAAAGTTTCTTTTCTTACCCATGTTTCGTCTCTCCATGTTTGACCTCAGTGGGCGAGGCCTCCGAAACTGGAATATTTATGGGCGTAACATGTTAATGAGGATCGATTTCAGCCGCCGCATTTATCAAGGCCCGCTCATTCGTACGCTGAGATTGGTCAGATACGAACGTTTCATAAATCGCACTTGTGTCCTGTCGTAAGACCAAATCTGCGCTCAGATCTGCGCCCGTTTTCACGCAAGATTGATAAATGAGGCCCATTGAATGGCTAATGCAGAAACATAACAGTCATGAATAATAAAGAAAAAACAAAATTGTGATCTAATGAAAATCTGAAGTATTGTCACTTTTAAAGCTAAATTTGATTTAAAATAATTCTGATAAAAAAGTCAAACTACATTAATAAAATAAATTGATGATCTGACACAGACAGGAGACGAGATGTAAAGAAATGAGAAGGCAGCGGGTTTAGAGAAACCAGACACAGGTTATTCATACAGTATTATTGTGATGCCTGCAGACAGAAAGGAAGACAGATTTGTTTCTCTGTTGGATCAATGGCCGACTTCCGTGGCACTTTCCCCCTCATTTATCTTCTCCACTCTGATTTCTTCGTTGGAAGAGTCTCCTCCTGAATGCTGGAGCTCAGCAGTTCCAGCATCCATCCATCTCTACTGGATTTTCTCTTAGTTATCTTCTTATTTTGTTAGTGAAAATGTCATGGTATTGACAGCGCTGCTTGTAAATCCACTAGTATTCTTTGGATTTGTTCGGGATCTAGATGTATTATATTGATCCTGCTGAGCTCCTGCACTGACTGTCATTTCTGTAGATATGATACTAGAGCAGGTTTATCCTCGTGATCACTGAGACGTGAGAATGAGCAGAGGTTTATTCCAGACTCGGCATCCAGATTAAACACAAGGCATTATATGTTATAGGTCACATGCAAAAGCAGAAGAAAAATTCTTGGTTTTAAAATTAAATCAATCAAGTGTCCTACAAAGAACTACATGATTTCTTAGAGAGTTGAGTGTTGACTTGTGCAGCCACACACATTTCAGGAATAAACGTTACTTGTGTCAATATTTTAAGCGACCTGAAGTTCCTGTAAGATGTATACTGTGTAGTTTGACTGCAGTCAGACTGCCGATGAACAAAGAAACCGGGCTGGTATTTGTACTGAATGACTGATTGAGGAAGTGAGAACAGGTGAGCAGGAGGTGAGGCGGCTGTAGGACTGATGACAGGTGATACTAATCAGGGCGGGGCAGACGTTCAAAACAGGCAGGGAGTGAAGTGATCGATCTTGAACCAGAGGAAAAAAATATTACAGGAAGCTATGAATGCATGAGAAGAAGGAAAGAAAACATTACCCGACAGGCAGGGCTAACAATGTGTTATATGGATGATTACAATCAGAATCAGACTTATTAATAAGAAGGATTTTACACCAACGAGGAATTTGTCTTGGTGAATAAGGTGCATACATTGTATACATACACATACAACAATCAATGACTATAATATATACAATATAAACAAACAGGGACATAAAGTGTGGAATGATTGATAAAGATGAAAGAGCTCTACAGGAAACAAGTGGTGGGTATGATAGATGGTGTTTATTGATGATAGCCTACATTGATTTTTATTAAGGATATATGATGTAATAATGAGGATAACTATATGAAAATATATTTAGGGTATATGATATGATATATATTGAGAATAGTTGAGGATATATGGTGTTGGATGGAGGCTATATGGTGTAATATTGAGTATGAAGGGTGTTATTTTGAGGATATATATGGTGCTATATTGATGGTTTGGTGATATATTGTTCCAAGATAATAAATAATTAATAAAGAACAGGTAATGAGAGGAGGTGTAATGTTTTGTTTGTACTATTTTGTTCATTTTTGTTAAACCAGACAAAAATAATCTCTGTGAATGAAATGGAAGCAGAAAATGCTGCATATGCAAACATAAAAATGCAAATGTCCCACTTTAATGTATTCAAATTGTGCTGGGTGTGTAATGTAACAACAAGATCCACAGAGAAGTGCCCGTTATTATTCATCGTAATTGTAGGACTATTCTTTCCCTTTTTGGTAATGATCTTGAGGAATGGTTGTAATGCCTTGCCCCCCCCCCCCCCCCCCCCCCCCCCCCCCCACACACACACACACACAATAAAAGGTCATTACATGTGCAGGATTCATCTTCATACCGATATCAACCACAAGATGCTGGGTCTAATGCATTCTCATTACCCCCCAGTGGAACCAGGCAGATTTAAATGGATGTGTTATTGTGTAACTTCTTCATGTGCTGTTGGATCTCTGGCTCCCAACAATCAGAGCCTCACAGTCACTTTAATGCCTTCTGGAGGAGAGTGAGCCGCCTTTCCCTTCATCACGTTTCCAGTCGCCCACATGCCAAAGTCCACTGTGATCTCTGCACTGTGGCTCCGGGCCGCGTCATTATGGAGTTGACACCGTTTTATCTCACCGCACAGCGCGAGGACACCTGTGGCCAAATAGTCACCACCCTGCCCATTTGATTACTATTATGTTTAACACTGGCAGCGAAGCGTGGGGGGTTTCAAGGCAGGAAGTGGAGGAATTCAATCATGTAGCAAAAAACAACCCTCTGAGGTACAGCGTTTACCCATAAATCACTGGGACAGAAACACCGCCGAAAGGCATCATCTTTTCTTCTTAATGAATGAATGAATGGTGTTTTCATCTATTTACATGATGTCACGGATATTAAAGGCAGACATAATAGACATAAATGTTTTTACATTTTTACTCTTGTAGTACGTAAGGCTATATGAAGTGAGGTCTGCCTCAGTGTTTTTCAAGCTGAATTATTAAGTATATTATTGTAATAGTTAATGTCATGTGCATGACATTGAAGTTGAAATGTAACACGACTTTGTCATGTAATCAGATCTCCGAAATGATGATTATGATGATGTTATGATGAGTAATAGAATGATGGCCATAACTTGAAAAATAAGAAAAATGTTCTTTTAATATTTCAGTTTCTTATTTTCTAAATCAAAAATATTTATATTTCTAATTCTCAATTTAATTCATGTGATCTGGTCAGAGAAAGCACAATGGATGCTATGAATTAATATAATATGTGATGAACTTTAACATAAATAGTGATTTCTATGTTATTTTCATGTAAGCATCTTTCAAAAGCAAATCTCCTCTGTGAGAAAGTTAAAAGTATTTAGTGGTGATTATCTGAAAGTTCATTCTGTGACTGAAATCCCTTTGAATGTGGTTTATTATTGCAATTGGGATGATAAAGAAGTCAGACTCATTATCACTGCCTTTACGTGCAGGCAATTAGAGCTGAAACACCGAAGGGAAGAACACTTGGATACATCCAAATGCATCAGATCCATTTGTTGTGGAAGTATTTGACATTAGCCGTGATTCACTGTTTGTCTGTGAGTGTGACATGAATGTTCATTGACTGACTGGAAGTGAGGAGCGATGGTGAAAAAGTGTTGAATGCTCAAAGGAGTTTGTTAATAGGGAATTGGTGCAGCATATCGGCGTTTCAGCCTCGCATGTATCCGTTCTAGGGTATGATGCTGATGATCTTACTGGAAGCATTCCCAATCAGTATATGAGTACAGTTTTTAAATCCTACCCTGCACAGTTTAGGAAGCTGGGGATCATGTGACCTCCATATTTGCTGTTTTTATTCTTACATTGCCATGCTAGCTGTTACCCCTACTTGCAGTCTTCAGGTTGCAACAGCTGGTACAAATTGCAGCTGCCTAGATTTGAACCTGTTGAAACAGGAAATAAAAACGTACTTATCCCACTTTTACTGCCCTCCGTTTTAATTAAATTACTCTTAGAATTGAATAAAATGTTATTGTTAACCAGGTGGCAACCTCCAGTTCTGAGTAGTGAAGCCCATGCTAATGTGCCTAAAACTGTCATTCTATCTGCTGGCCATCAGGGGGTGACTATGAGAAGTCTATGAGAACAGCACAGCGCGTGATGCGTGTGGTGGGAGCGGCGGCGCTGCTTCTGTCATCGGGTTGTCAAGTAACGGAACTTGCTCTGAACCTCCCCTAACGCATTAAAGGTGAGGAGAGGAGCTCATTTGATTGGTGAAGATCTGAATCGTCTGTATTAATCCCAGTCCACGCCTCGTCTCCTCCTCGTCTCCCACTCACGCCTTCTTCTCCTCCCTCTTTCCCACTTGCGGGGGTGGGAGTGACGGGAGGCGTGCCTGCGCGAGCCTGCTCGGTGCACGAAACTTGCAAAGTCCAGGCGGACACACCCTGTTGGCGTGGCGCGCTGAATACGCCTAGTCTACGAAACTAGGGCCCTATGTTGTTAACTTATAAAACCATTCATGCTAATGCTCTGTGCATGAAGTTAGTGACCTCTTGACCCCATGTGTAACTGTAACCTGAGGTCCTCAATGATGCTTGGCTACTTGGACCTTCATAAAAACTTGTGGTGACCACATCTTTGCAGTCGAGGCCCCCGAAACTAGCTAGCTTTCTGATTTGCTTGACCTACTTGAGTTTATCATGTCTGTGTGTTAATCCAAGGTTTTTATTCACAATGAATCATGCTTTTTTATTTTTTTGTTGGCATCAGTTTTTTGAAGGTTTTTATTCACAATGAATCATGCTTTTTTTTTCCGCATCAGATTTTTAATTAACTGATGCGAGCACTCTTTCTCTCATCTAAACTGGCATCAGTTTTGCAGTGGCAGCTGTTAACTTATACAATGGGAGAAGAAGGCTGAGATAAATGGATGCATAAAAAGAGAAAGACCTGCATTAGTGGATGGGTAATGGATCTCAGCTGCCCACTCAGCGCCAGCTAATACATCAGAGAAGTCACACTGCCATTGCATAAAGCACGGATAAATAAATGAACAAAAGCCATTAAGATGATTTGACTTGCAAATAAATATTATTAAAGATGCTGCTTCTCTCTGGTAACAATATCTCAGTGGCACCGCTAACCTTGTGTGATTTGCCACAGGGCTCCACAACAGTGTCACCGAGTCATTTTATCAGCCTGCTATGTGAAGCTATTCATACTGGCAAATTGACCAGGTTTACTTAATTGCAGCAACACAGATTTTCGGAATGTTTCTGCTACGGAAGGACCTGCGATACTTCATGTTCCTTCTTTAGGAATTCAAAGCATCAAACACAGAGACGTCATTGAGGGACCTTTCAAAAGTAATTAACAACGTGCAGTTTTTAAGACATCTGCCTCGAATGCCTTATTTATGTGTGACACCACACTAAAGGCTGGATTATGCTTCCGCGTCGACACAACGCAAGGGGGCTTGCGGACCCCTTACGTCCTTGCGGACCCCCCTTACGTCAACGCAAGGGCCTGACGTGTGCCTCCCAAAAATCCTCAACGCGCGTCGAGGCGACGCAACAGCAACGCAACACCAACGCAGCGGCATCGGCTGTGATTGGTCCGCTAACTACATCCGCTGGAGACCGCTATCCGGTTTCCACTCATAAACACCGCCATTTAAACTTTTAAAAGGCTACTTTTATTGTTTGCACCTCGTTTTATTGTTTGCACCTTCTCGCTTTTGCACAAAGAAATAAAACACCAAGTTCTGAAAAAATGTGGATGTTTAAAGCCGGAAAGTAAACAAATACGCTATAACGAGGCTACGACGATATACGCCAAGAGTCTCGGTCGGTCGGTCAGTCTTTACAAAAAACATAGCGCCCGTTACCGGTGTGGCATTGAATTGCATTTCGACACGTAAACCCAACGCAGAACCATCACGGTCTCCAAGCAACTGCGTGGCCGTTGCGTTGCCGTTGCGTTATCACTACGCGGAAGCATAATCAAGCCTTAATTCAGTGGAATTAAATTTAGTTTGAAAAAACATTTCTGAAAAGGTCACTAGTGGCAGCCGAGAGGAATCAGTGTCAGAAAAAGGGATCATCACTTTCGGATGTTTGCAACATGTCGTACATACTTCAGGGTTTGGCCCACCAAATGTAATTAAATATCCGCATGTCAAGACATCACAAGGTTTTGTACGATAATTAAGCAAGCTTGCCCCTGAGAAGTGGCTGAAAAGTAAAAACCTTCAGTTAGAATAATTTTGTCACATTTTGTTCATCACCTGCATCTCTTTGTGTTCTTCATTCGACCATCTGAGAAACTGAGAAACTGAAAAGGACAAACAAACATCCTTGGAAAGTGATTGGATGAATCATGTGTATTCAACCAATCAGCTCAACTAATCCTTCAGTACTGAAGAAATACTGATGAAACGATGCTACTGCAATATGTAACGCTAACCGTTGTTGTGTAGCACCAACCCGCCATGCACACCTAAGCCACGCCCACAGCCGCGAGCAGCTCCTCACAGGATGCTGATTGGTTCCCAACCACTGGTGATTTGGAGACAAAGGCACCACTTGAAAAACTGACGAGGTGCATTTTCGTGTGATCTTGAGACATCATGAGAATCCAGCTGGAAGGTATTTCTCAACATTCTCCATATTGTTAGTTATATAACGTACTACCTCCCACACTGCGCTGTTGTTTCCTCTGTGTGTTCTCTCTGTTGCATTGGTAGATGCATTGTACGGGCGCCTCGATGCCGAATTTAACCTGCCGTTTACAAATGCACGGCTTTCCAGAGAGATCCACGGTGACAGCAGCTGTCAGCGTTAAGCTCCGACTTCTCTTTAATGCCATAAACAGCCTGCTTAACTTCCCTCTCCCGCAGCCACTTTGATCTCTACTGACAAACAGCAGGTTAGAGAAAATGACTCCCTCACCCTGATGCTTCACAGATAGACAGGGGTTTGTGGCAAGGGCTGCTTTGCAAGAAAAGGCAGCTAGTATGCAGCTAAATGTTACCAAAATAAAGGCGTCGTTTTAGGCGAGTTTTATGTCGTAGGACAGACATCTAATAAACTAATAGCTTTTTATTCCACCTCCTCTTCATAGTGACTTTATTTTATTCCCCCTCCTCATTCCTTTCTTTCCTGTATGCTCCGTCTTCATTGGGAGCTTCTTCATTCGAAAGTCATACCGAGCCTCAACATCAGGACTTTGTTGGGGAGGACTGAGAACAGATCTGTAGCCATGGTAACCCACACATAATCTCACAGAAATACACAGAAAGTATGCAAACACACTCACGCGCCATCTGTCCATGTGTGTGTGTGTGTGGGCATGCATGCTGGTGTGCATGCTTAGCTATGTGTTCACGTGCAGCTTCGTCATAAATGTATTACAGCAGGAGAACAGAAACAAAATGGACACGAACAGAGGAGAGACAGAGAGAGAAAGAACTCTCTGAAGTGAAATGCTCTTAATTGTACTTGTAATAAGAATGAATAAAAGTCTCATCTGCTTGTTTTTAAATACAAACCCGAGCCCCCACACTGAATAAACACCTCTTCACTATGAGAATGTTTTCTTTCTTCTTCTTCACACTTATCAATAGGGATGCTGCCATGTCCGTTCCTCCTCCACAACATTCTGCTGCAAAAACATTAAGCTTGGTGGGAGAGAAAAAACAAACACCCTGTGGATGAATGATTAGTTGTATAACAAGCTGTTCTTACAAACAAGGAACTTTTTTTCAGAGTGGACGTCTGATTGCTTAAAAATATAATTTAAAGCTGCACTAATCTAAGTGAGGATAAATAATCTGGCCATCTGTTTTCTGAGTTTCTTCTAAATTGTTGTCTCTCCTGTGTTTTACAATTAGGAGCAGGTTAATACATTCATTTTTTTTATTGTAATCCCCTTATCCCCTGGGCAACACTACCACTCATTGTTTCTTCCAAGCTAGTTTTCATTTCCCCGTGTAGAGTAGAGAGTCTTTATAGGCTTCTCAGGTCAACAGTAGCACCACATAGAAGTGTTGTACTTCATCTGAAAGGTGAGAGCCTGAAGATCAATTTGAGATGCAGCTCAGCAGTTTGTGTCTAGTTGTTCTAGCTCATTAATCACAATTATGTAATTGATTGATTCAAATGATTTGTGGAAGTGTAAAAGGGCTTAGATCACTGTGAGTTTGACCATCCTCATGCACACTTGTGTCTCATACCTCGGTACCAACAGTTATAGAACAGGTTGATTGATTAAAAATCATCAAAAATGTCTCCAAAATAACACCTCAAGATACCGAGACCTTGAGGAACATAAATCAGAAGCATAACATAAAAGAAGTCTGTGAAATCTTTTTTTTTTTTTTTTTGATGGACGGCGAGCTCTTCTGTTCTGGAAACGGTTGAGAATCCCTCTTATTGTCGATGTAGCTAGTTAAACCATCTATCCTGGAAGAGTAGTGTGCGCCTGTCAAGTTTCACAAGGCTGTGATGATCCCAGAGGTCACAGCTAATTTTATACAAAATGAGCTGTGACCTCTGGGATCATGGCTGGGAAATGGCTACTATGTGGACTAACATGAATGAAACCGGACTCATTGGATCCACAAGTCTCGGTGTTCCAGCCTGACCCACTTCATGGAGGGGCATCATAAAGGAATTCTGCTTAGGGCACCAAAATGGCTAGCGGCGGCACTGGACAGAAGACAGCAGCAGCGCCAGACGGCCAAACTTTTCCCAGGATGAAACTGGTGTTTTGGTCCGAGAGGTCCAAGTTTCAGCTGTGTTAATTCAGTCAGGCTGAGTTTCCGTTACGCGTGCCATCCGCCTTGTCGGGACAATCTATATAGATATAAATTCACGTGTTGATTCAATTAGTTGCATTAAATAGTGTTTGTTGTGATTATTTATTGCATGTAAATGTGCCTGGAACTGTGGAAACCTGCCTGTGAGGTCTTGGTGACGTGTGTGCACTGCGCACCGGTGAGCCAAACTGCCACTCCGCCAGCTGTAATTCGCCTCGCACCGAGAGTAGACCAGGTTGGAGCTGGCGGGCTTTCGGCGCAGTCTCGGCGAGGCTTTGTGCTACGAAACTTCTGCTGAGCCAAGCTGAATCTCTGACGCCTCCCCCTGCTGCGCCGCCACACCCATCTTGGCGCAGGCGATCCACCAAACTGACCGTGTGCAAGGCTACGCTGATCGAAACTTGCATTGCACCGGCTCCGCCACCCTGCGCTGCGCCACGAAACTAGGGCCCTATGTGTTAATACTTATTCAGGCAGTGCAGTTAGTGACAGTGTGGGCTCCATTGGCTTGACAGAGTAGCAGCGGAGGGCGAGGCTTCACAAAGGGTCAATTACACCATGTCTTAATAGAGACAGAGTATATGATCAGGGTCTATCGATTCCATATGCCCATAATCATTGTTATTACAGGGACACTTAGAGGGCATCTTTCTTTCTCTTTTGTTTTTTCACTTATCACACGGTTATAAAAACAAGCGTCACAGAGGGTTGACCACACCTCCTCTGTCCCTTCATCGCCCAGAGCTTTCCTACTGTAAGTCACCTCCAAGCTACTCCTCGCTAGAGAATATTTCCTCCTATTTTGCAACAGAAAGGTTGTACAGGAACTGCAGTAAATTATTGATTTGTACAAGCTTCAACAGGACTCCCCTTGACCTCTGAATTCTGAAACAATATGTCTGGTCTGCAGTCTACTCCCCATTCTGTAATTCATCCATAGCAACATGCACACGGGGAGATCACGCAGCCTTTAAAACCCAGTCCTCTTCCTAATATCAAAAGCACTGCATCCTTGACTCGGTTTCTATCTGAAAGCGAGGAAGTTTGCCTTGAGAGTGATCAGCACTTTGACTTATCTAAAGTGACAGATGGGATGCCTGCCTTTATTAGCATGCTCAGCTGTCACGTCGAGGCTGATAGTGAATCTCTTTGCACGGGGGTTCGACGGCTGCAGTCCAGAAACGCTGACTGGAGTGTCATCATTCTTTCTCCAGGGTCATGTATTTTTAAACGCCTTGCTCTCTGCCTTTCGCACAGACACAGCATGAAGAGCGAGCAAGGTAGAGAAAAATAGAGAGAGAGAGAGAGAGAGAGAGAGAGAGAGAGAGAGAGAGAGAGAGAGAGGCTGGCAGCTGGAGGCAGCCATCTTGGACTGGGTTAAAAGCGTAATCTTGGTCACGCTGCATCAGCAGCAGAGGAGAGATAAGAGCGTGAGGGGATGCCTGTGCTGGGAAACCCCTCTGCAGGGAGAGAGAGAGAGAGAGAGAGAGAGAGAGAGAGAGAGAGAGAGAGAGAGAGAGAGAGAGAAAGTACGGATACTGCAGATACTGTTGCAGTCAAATGAAAAGCCTGGCTTGGAGGTGCAGAAATACAGTTTCTGGGGCTACAGGCTAATGTTACCAGTCTTATGAAATTTGCATTATATTTCCTATAGAATAAATGTATGAATATATATGTAAATGCTTTGATGAATGTTCTGATTAAAGATACAGATGGTGAATTTATATATGAAATGTATTTTTTTCTTTTTTGTAATGTTTGCTACATCCTGACAGGAGTGCATGAGACTATAAATAAAGAATTGTTTTATTAAAAAGAAAACTACCACTAATTATGAGTAATAATCATTTTAAAAAGAAGAAAGATAGAGAGAGAGAGAAAAGGAAGTGCCAATGAATTACTACAATATATATATATATATATATATATATATATATATATATATATATGTATATGTCGGATGCTGCATATATACTGTATATATGCAAACCAGATTCAAACACATTTCTGTCCTTTTAAAACCTCACAAGCTCTACCACACGGTGAGTATCGATCATCCATTATTTATTATTTCTGTGACATTGAGTATGTGTGATGACGAATGTTCTTTACTGATTCTAACCACCAGACAGGAGATGGAGATTCCTGTACGGGGCCGAGACCTGCCTCGCTCTGGCTGATCAGGAACAAAGAGAGCACGCTTTACAGTGACGGCTGTGGAAACGATGCTGGTTTCGCAGAGATAACTGCCTGCGGCCATCGTGCCTGGAATATCTAATTGGTTCACTGTTTACTCTGCAGCATCTTCAGTTTTTTTGATGGGACAACGATGCACTGCAACCTTAGCGGATCTCATTTCAGATGCATGGTTATTCACACAATTTCATTCTCTATACCATCAGAAATATTATACACACAATGTATGCATTGGTCGAAGTGCTGTTATTACCTCTGCCTGGAGAATTATGCCACTGGTTGCATGTGTGCATTCATCTGTGAGTGATTGTGCATCTTGATGTCTGTCCGTGGCTAAGCTCACATTCTGCTGCAGCAAACTGCATCATATTTTTGGTTGCCTTTTTGGCTGCATGCTCAAGGACTTCTCATGGTTGCAGTGACTCACACCTTCTTGAAAACACATTTTATTGGCTGGTTGATTTTTCCTGCTAGCCTGAGCCCAGAGACACAGAGGGGGGGAAACAGTTTGCTCACTTATATGGTTGTGGATGTTGCTACGCGGGCAGGGAGCTCTGGGAGTTTCATTTTGTTTTTAGTAGATAGTATGACGCATCTTCTGCGACACCCTGCAGCCCATTGGTGTCTAGAGGTGCGTTGTATTCTTTCAATCACACAATACAGCGGTGCACCTTGCTAGTTGCTCTTGAAATTTATAGCCGCCACCACAGGAAACTGTGTGGCACACAGAGCCTCTGATCATAATTATGTTCACATCTTCTATTTCAAGGATGTGAAGCACGTCTCATGTATTCCATTTTTACCCATATTCTTCCCGCTGTCATCTTCTTGCAGCTATTTTTACTTCCTCCGATTCAAACGGTGCAGAGTGCAGATTTGCAGACTGATGCAAATAGGAGAGTACGATGAGAAAACGGGTGCTTGGCATTGCTTTCTTCTACCGTTTCTGATCTTCTGCATTACTGCTGTTTACATCTGCTATTTATAATGAGCCTTTGTTGGACATACATCGCCAGCCAAGCCCCAGATGTTCATTGTACTCACATCTGCTAACAGATAGATATTATCAGATGGGAAAAAGGCACATTCGAGCAGGAGTTTTGTTTTGTCCTGTCACAGCAGGGCTACATTGCAGATAGCAAGGAGAGCTGACGTGTCTGTGAGCAAGGCAATTACTCCCTGTATCTCCAGGGATGTTGTTAGGTGGCGACACTGACCTCTCTCAATACAGAGACTTTTACATACTTCTACAGCTGATTTAGGGAGCATTTCAGTATCCACACTAACAAACTGTTCACACATACAGACTCCAAACTGAGCTACAGAGATTTAAGAGACACAGCAGGGGAAAGTTGAGGAAGGCTCAACTTTATGCAAATGTTCTCTGGTGCAGAAAGAGAGGCACACAATTGTTTACTACTCCACTCCACCACAACAGCAGTGGGGGTCATTTCCAGCAACCTATCACAATAACAATCAGTCTCATTGTATTCAGTTTCCACTACACGTGGAGTTTAAGTACATTCTGCAAGCAAAACTATTTTGAACAATTCCATGCCATTGCCCATTATTACGAAACCCAATAGTCCCAAACATGTCCCGCTGGATAGAAAACCCAAAAGTCCGACAGCCTGTTATCCCAAAAACAGCCATTGTTCTGAAGACCCATTGCTCTGAAAATACAAACTCACCCGCCCCACTCTGCTTCTGGTTGGCTTACCCGGATATTCTTACCCTGAACCTAACTAATATCACTCCTCATGCTCAAACCAAACCAAACCAAGACAAAGAGTAATACATGTCATGGGTCATGGCTTTGCCAATAAGAAAAAAACCATCAGGAAGGTCCAGTGGTGAACAGTAACGGAGTCAATTTACTTAAGTACTGTACTTAAGTACATATCCAGAGGATTTGTACTTTACTTGAGTGTTAGATTTCTTTGGTACTTATTACACTTGGATACATTTTCAAGACAATACTTTTACTTTTACTCAAGTTAATTTCTAGAAAGGCTGAAAAGTACTCGTTACTTTCAGGTCTGGTCTTTTTTTTCTTTCTTTCTTTCTTTTTTTTAAAGTAGTATTGGACACAAGCTGTGTTTGTCAAAGAAGGAAACCTATCACAGTGCACGCTCTCCACTGGGATCTACGAAAAAGCAGAAATACGTAATCCCTCCCCATAAGGATACAAGGGGAGACAGAGTTTGTTGTGCTCCTATATTGTCCTTCCTGTAAAGACAAGTGACTTCAACATTGACATTGATTGTTATTGAAAGCAGAGATGTAGTTTTTTGTAAAACAGTGATTCTCAACCAGTGGTGTGGGGACAACACTGGTCTTTGAGGGGGTTCCAGTTCCCAATGATAGAGAGTTAGTTGGACGGTGCAGGTTCATTTGGTTACAATTTCAATGATTGTTAATAAACATCTGCATCTGCAACATCTGCTGTAGTCCTGTGATCCCATTCATTTTATTTGAAATTTACTCTTACTCTTATTTTTACTTAAAGTACATTTAAAAGCATGTACTTTTGGATACTTAAGTACCTTTAAAAGCAAGTAATTTTTTACTCTTACTTGAGTACCATGTCGACTGAGTTACTTTTACTTGTAACGGAGTAAATTTTGACCAGAAGTATTTGTACTCTTACTCAAGTACTGGGGTCGAGTACTCTGTCCATCTCTGGGAAGGTCCTTGTGTGTCACTTTCTGTTCGTTACATGCATTGTATCATATCAAAATATTCTTACAATATGGGTTTGCTTTTTTATTTTTTATTTATTTATTTATTTATTTATTAGGGCTCATTGTCCATAATACTGATTTCCTTAGCATCCTCCTCTCTGGCACCTCCACCAAAAACTCAGTTTGTCATCATGTCTTCAAGAGCTTGTAGTACCTTTGGTCCCAGAATGCCGTGTTACTGATGGTTCCTAGAGTCTCCAAAGTAGTATGGGAGCCAGAGAGCCAGCTATCAGGCTTCCCCCCTGTCGAATCAACTTCCTTTTTGAAAACGCTTATACTTAAGGCTGGCTCAGGCTTGCCTTGGACCAGATCTTAGTTCAGCTGCTATTGGGAGACTGCTGGGGAAGTTCTTCTGCTACATTAGCTCCTCTCTCCTTCTCCATCTGGATCATTCATGTCCAATTAATGCAGTGGTTCCCAAACTTTTTATGCAGAGCCCACCTTTGTCTATAAAGGAAATGTCATGCCATTAGGCCATGAACATCGCATAAATATGCAAATGTATAGTTCCCCCCTCCCTCCCAGTTTGAAAACCACTGCATAAATACATGTCACTAACATCTTCCCAGAAGTCTTTGTGCTTCCTCACCTCGCTGGTGCAGCTGGACCACAGTTGTACCTGCTATCATTATTGAGTCATAGTTATATTATTACGACGCTAATATTTCTGCTTTGTTATTATTGCAATTAAATAATCCCTTTCTCACATTCTATACATCTGTTGTTATTCCTTATTGGATGGTGGTTCCCCCGTTCCCCAACGGAGGATGTCATATACTGTGCAGATTGTAAAGCCCAATGAAAATAAAATTGTGATTTGGTGTATAAAATGTAATTGAAGTCAATTTAAATTGAACAGAGAACTCTCCCGATGAGTTTGTGAGTCTGTGAGCATCAGCTGCCTTCCCTCTGCTGCTCTGCAGTTATGAATACTTTATTCCATTCCTGCTTATAGATCCCCTACACACCGCCAAGCAAGGGATAAAGTATGACAGTGGGATAAAATATCACTGTATACAAAGTAATTCCATGAATAGTCACAGTAAGTATTCTATGTAGGGATATTTGTCAAGTTCAGACCCATTGCTGCAATAAGGGGAATTCACATTTCAAAAGAGATTAAAATATGTCATTTGACCAAAAAAAAAAAAACCCTGAATGATGCAGGTGACCTCTGGACATTTTTTTCTTAAAGCATCAGTGGGCAAGAGCAGTCCCAATCAATAAATCCACAGAGGCCGTGCAGACGGTATACAACCTTGGCAAACGCCCCACAGGGTCTCAGAATGGAGGAGCAGGCCATGGCTCTGGTGCTGTCTGCAGCCTAGAGTAGCTGCGTTTATCTAGGGCTGCAAGAAGGCGTGCGGTTGGCAGGGTGGGTGGTAACGCTTGTGAAGACTGCATCTTGAATAATTGATCGTGTACATAAAGCGTGGATGTGGAAGAAAAGGAGGAGGGAAGGAAGGAAGGAAGGAGTCTACTGGAACTTAAATAAATCCCCATATTACCCACAGTGAAGCTTCGATTCCAGCTTGATCTTTTCATCACAGTTGTCCCTCTCATGCTTTCTTTCTAAACCCACTCATATAAAAAATGAACAGAATTACTTTTCAAATCATAATTTTTTTTTGATGACACTGTCAGTAGAGAATTATTGTGGTCGTTTTAAAGCTTGGTGTCACATTAAAGAATTCTTCTGGGACGTATGCAAATGAACCATGTTTGCCGAGGGTCCCTGGAGACGTTTGGGTGACGTAAATTATGAAACACGTCTCCTGAAATAGTTTTTTAGACGCACTGGAAATGCTGGTGGATTTGTCTGGAGAACGTGACTCCATTAATGGCACAGCTACAATAGATTCCTATTTGTCGGCTAGAGGACTTTTGTGGATCAGCCTGCAGCAACTGAGCACATTTGTGCTCATCAATATTTGATCTGCCCCGAGAGACCTTTGTAATGTATTTTGTATGTATTTTTGGGCAGTACAAACAGAGAATGTTGAGAGTAATCCATCATTTTGGATGACATGTTGTCTCCATACTTCCGTCCATTACAGCAACATCTCAATATGGGACATGCACGGACATTATGAAGAGCAGTGGCACAATGTTTTCAGAACTTGATATTGTAAACAAAGATGGCATACTAAATGCATACGGCAGGAACTGTCTTCTTGTTACAGGGTTTCCTCTCTTGGGTGCACTCCAGTCCAGGTACAGACTTTACATCAGGACGATGTCACTCCATGCTCTTTTTACGTTTTGCTAATTTAAAACCTCCATGAATTCATACAAAGAGTAATATTTGAATTTCTTTGCCATTCGAGGTGTCCTGTCAACAGTTTTACAGACATGTAATATTGTCATGGTCTATGGGGAAAATACATTTTGGGCCCCAGGGAATGTTTTGTTGTAATACCACAGGGGACAAAATCACAGAAGGACTAACTGTACACAAGGCTGCATTCAACTTAATCTTAAGGCGAGACACTACAGGCAACAGACTATTTTGTCTTCTTCATATGTGTAGGAAGAAAACATACACATTTAGGTGTTTGTTTTACAGCTTTGTCTATTTGTTTCTGTACATTTCTCCAAAAGTTACCATTAGATAATGCCTGAATTTCTGAAAACTTGTAATTTAAATATAATATTAAATTTCAGTACTCAACTAGGGAGGATTCATGGTTATAATAGTTAACCACTGGGGGTGTCTTCAACGTGTATGGAATTTTACAATCCATATCTTTTCTCTAAATTAGTTTTTTTTTGGACTTTGAATCACAAATATCCACTTTAGCTCTTAACATCCATCAAACGTTCCAGTTTTATTACTATCTACATTCTATAATTTTTTACGGAGGAGTTTGTTCTTATGTATCATTCAGAGCCTGATTTATACAACATTTTGCTCCTAAATACCTTGTGAAAATATTTTTTTTAGGGGCTTTTTTTAGGGACAGTATTTTCTGATGTGATGAAAAAAATGATATCTGAAAATATCAAAGATTACTGTAAAGATGGGATATACATTATTCAGAGCATGAATGTAGCAGTAAACAACTATTGTCTATGTCAAGATATATGAGAGTAGTGATCCGAGCTTCTCCTTGCTTTGTTGACATAGCCGGGCCGGCATCACGTCCTTTTAGTACATGTTGGTACATGTTAGCGTGGCTAGCTCACCGTCGCCAATCTGCACTGCTCTCATAAAGCAGTTAGAGATGATAACGTTGTCCCAACCAGCAGCATCGTTGCCGTTGTTTGCACTGTTAGCTTCTAGACGCCGGCTCAGCCACCACCATGTTTAAATGCCATAATCTTGTATTTACGACTTTTAATATGAGTAATCAACTGTGGAGGTTTCATGGTGGGACTATTAGTTATGTATCTGCAGCGTCTTCCCTTCATGCTCCACTGGTGGAGACTGATTCTTTTCCTTTGTTCGAGCAACATTTCGGTTGCCGAGGGGCATTGAAATCATTGTGCAATGTATGAATCAACTCTGGATACATGCAAGGAGGCTGGTTACCCTATTAGCATGAAAAGATCGTAACACAGATAAAATGTGAATGGCATTCCTGCTTAAATGCCAATAGTCCGCTGACAGCAATCAGCCAAACAATCCCAAAGTTTAATCTCCCTGAGAGGCCGGGCCAGTGTCTGATAAAGGGAGATGTCACATAAAACTACACTCATCGATTAAGGATAAACATAAAACAAATCTGAACCATATATAACTGAGCTGACACTAAGCAGAGAGCTTTTGCAACTAATGGAGTTCAGTGAGAGGTTTATCCGAGACACTTCCCCCGAGAGGCAAACACCAGACACCAGTCCATCATTACTCATCGAGCACAGGCCTGGGAATTCAAAGTAAAAGGCACTGTATCACTTAAAAATAAAGTACATTAATGGAGTGAGTCACTCAAAGGGATGGCCGTGGGTTTTTTTATAGCCAACAAATCTCATTAAACAAAAGAATATGGACAATGTTTCTTAGTCTGGACACTCGCCGGCAGGGAAACATAGGTGAAATTATTTTCCCCATTTTATTTTCATTGTTAAAGCTGAACTTCCCAAGTTTTCTATTAGCAACGGATCAACGGATCAAAGGGCTGTGTAATGTGAAAGAGATTTCTCAAAGTAACAGACCTACAGAGAATTGTCATTTCCTGCCAGCCCGTTAGGCATCTTTAGCTCACTGATAGCTCACACCAACCTCATTTACACTACCGGCCCAAAAAGAATCACCAATATCATTCAAAGTGCACATACATGCACATAGCAGTGACACGTTAACTATACACATACACCAGTGATGAAATATACTGGTGGTATAGCCGGCGGAAAAAGCGATCTTTCACCAGCGTTTTCCTTATGATTGGTAATTACTGTACCAGGACAATCTGTTGAATCCCAACGTATTCAAATCTCTTCAGTCATTGTTGAAGACATAACGTGTGCAGTCCATTTGTGGAGCAGATGTTTGAAAGAAACGCTGCAAAAGTGCCCTCTTGGATACCCATAGGGCAGTTAAACCACAATGTGGTGGTGAGAACAACATGATGGAGTGTCCTCTGGTTCTCTTCCAGTGGAGAAAACGGGATGCCGTGGATTAATGGAAGCCCCATAGATAGAACTATCTTGAGTACTAAACCTGGGATCTGGAAGGGCAGTTGGGGTTTTATCGGTACATTGTTTCTTGGTATGTATGAAAGCCAAGGACTTATTTTACAATCATTGAATCAACACCCAAAAAAGGCCAAATTAATCCAAATCCTACTGTGAAGCCGAGGAATCACAGGTCTGTGGGAGATTTTAGTGGGTCAGGAGTAACACTCTGCTCCTGGTGTTCTGCATTTGTCTTTCCGGGTGCTTCTTCCAGCTATGTTGAAGTGTTCGGTTGTATGGAAACTGTAGAACTGACTGAACCAGATAGCAGTAAAATGTTTTTTAATTAACAAAATAAAGAAATTATTTATGTTTGGAGATGAAATGAAAAAGATCATATTCAGAGTTATGACCAACTCCTCAGTTAGAATCCAAATCTAATTAACAAATATTGGAGTTTCCTTCATTTGATTAATTTAATTCAAATTTATAATATAAAACTATTCCGCCTTAAGTTATCCTGTTCCACTCTTAAAATGAACGTTTGAAGACTTTAAGTAAATGTTACAGGTGGGTTAAAGATATCACTGTTGAGACTAGACAGTTTTCTTCATATAGTTTTTTTTCCAATCTGTAATCCTCAAACAGCACGTTTGTGTGTGTGACCGACCGGCTGCCAAATATCACCACCAACAGCTCGGAAACGTAGCCAAGGCAGCTGCTGCTGTTTGTGCAGCCCAGGACTGAGCCTGGAGTTGGAAGGACATCCTCGAGTATCTCAAGGAGAAGTGCCCCTCTCGGCTCTACACCAACAAACGACGTGACACCACACAGGAATCCGTTACTATGCTGATGTCTTCTTATAATACATGTGCACTTTTGACAATGATGTCTTGGGCTTCAGGAAGAACCCGTGCAGGTCTCAGCAGCTCCAACAGTTCTAGCTTTACTAGCTAACGTTACCTCGGGTTTAAAGATGGGCGTCCCAAGTCCTGATGAATACCTGTATGCCTATATGGCCCTAATATCTTCTTTTAGACTGGTTCGGTACCAGCATTGTATATGTATATCTGCAGTTCACTTTTGAGCCATAAGAGGGAACCTGAATGTTTGTGTTGCTCTCATAATGGTAGCCTGCTTCTAATATTGAGACTCGAGGGTACATATCACTGATTTGACAATTAGAGAAAGAGAGCAAGTTGTTACCCGAGGCAAAAACATAAAGTGTTGAAATAAACACCCCTTTAAATTTGTGTTCCTGCAGTTTAACAACTTGAACAATAACTTTCAGTGGCTGAGGCTAACACCCGCCAGCAAATCAGAAATACATATTTCCTGTGGCTATTGTATACGCTACTGCCTCTAAACATGCATTTTCTGCTGACTGTTGCAGTAAATCACAGGGTTGAATACCCTTGATTTTTCATTGCACACACACAAACACACACAAACACACACATGCACACAAACGCACACACAGGGGAATGTATATCCAACCCACGTAGAATCCCATAAGAAGAGAAAAAGAAAATGCATGTATAAATTGAAAACATATTCAGTCACTGCTACATTTTCATACCTACTGTACACACAATTACACCATTGACGTGTCACATTTTTCACAGCAATCGATCTGTGTGAGAGAGCCGCGCTGAGAAATGACACACGCCACAGCCCGAACACACACACACACACACACACACACACACACACACACACACAGGCTGTGTGTGTGCAGCTATTGTCAGCTCCAGTGTGATTCGTAAATTATTAAAAAAGTACCGTTGGAGGCCGGGCAATTTACTTTGACTGCTGCTGAAATTACATATTTGACGTTGACAAATCTTATCTGTATTGTGCGGCGCTCTGAAGGATGGATGGGGGGGGCTCGCACACTCTAGTACGACAGTGCTACACGCATGCATGAAGCATGTAAGGTAACAGGTTAACACATGAACCGCTGTTGTTTCTCCTCATCTGCCTGATTTAACAGGTCGTTTTAACTCGTGTGCGCGAGCACATCCATCTCAGTTTCTCTGAGGCGCACACATGCATGCATATCTCAAACCCACCCTCACACACAAACACACACAAAGTCATTAGTCATCCACCAGAGGAACCACCCCCACAGCACACACACACACACACACACACACACACACACACACACTAAGACTGTAACTACCGCATTTCCTCTTGAATATTTCCCCAAGGCCCAGTATAATGCTTCTGACGAAGGTGGAAGCATACATTATATATGTGGGTTGGTCCCTTTATGGCTTGTTGCTGATATAAATAACAGTCCATGTTAACTTGATTACTTCAGCAAGAATTACATCCACAAGGTGATGTGCAGTCGAGCTGATGGAACACATGTTTCCATGTTATTATTTTTTTTTTTTAAATGCACAAGATGCTTCAGAAAAGATCAGATTGAACGATACATTGTGAGAAGAGTGAATTTGTAGGTTAAATGTTATTCACTGTCATTTCCACATCACCTAATATTATCGTTAATTGGTAAACCATTCAGAAGAGACATACACGTAAATCACTAGTAAACACTAGTAAATCACAGCATTGTTTAAAACATGCACATATGTTAAATACTTGACAATAAATGAGACAAAATAAATGCATTTCGGTGTAGTTAAAGCGATGGTTCGGAGTAAAATGCACCCTAGGGTCATTTCCACCATGACATCCAGCCAAAGACCCCCTCGGAAGCATTTTTATTTATTTAAAAGAACACTGCTGTTAACGCTTCCGCTGTGTCGACACTTGTCAACACTTGTTGGCCTGATAATACAAGCATTTGTACGGAATTTATTATTATTAATTTAGATGGAAACAACTGGGTAAACACGGAGGTAGCGTCGACGCAGCGGTAGCGTTAGTTGCCGAGGATAGAAGCTATCAGGTAAGTGTTCTTTTAAATAAACTCCTGGTGTACTTACAAACTTTCAAATGCCTCGTTTTGTGAGTACGGACCCTATGTGTACTACTGCAGAAGTTTGGTAACATTCCATGCATTATTAGTGGGGAAATTTACGAGATATACATAATGTACCATTGCGCTAGTACTAAGCCATTCGGCTGATCGCCCTATCTTGACCAATGCTGACCATCGCTAAAAATGCTTCTGATGGGGTATTTGGCTGGATGTCATGGTGGAAATTACCCAGGGTGCATTTTACTCCGAACCATCGCTTTAACATTCTTTATATTTCCCATAATGTACGCTAGCCTTTCATATTAGATTCAGTGCTAGAAGTAGTAGAAGTCTTTCAAGCTCCCTCATGTGGCATAAAGGTGAACTGCAGATATGACTACCTAAAAGAAGATATTAGGGCCACTCAAGGTTAAAAAATGAATGCATACTTTTTTCATGTGGTGAGTTTGGATCATGACACCACCGTGAAACGCTGCAGTAACGTGCTGCTGAGTGCAAAATATATTAAATATTTATTTATGTTCATCAATGAACACAGAAACACACATAAAATAAGTCCCTATTTATTTGAGGGTTTGTTTTTATGTTGTAAATGTATGTCATGTCTACTGAGATAATAAATGAAGAGAGAAGAAGGGTCATTTTCTCGTAGACTTCCATGCAGTCAGAGAGGAGTCGTAAAACTCTCCCATTTTGCAGTTGACTTGGACGACACCCGAGCCAGGAGCAACCGGAGACTGATCTCGTTAACAAGGTAGTGGAAGCCTCTGAAGGAAATATGAATATGAATAAATTGTGTAAATCAAGGTGATGGGGGAAGAACTAGAGTCGTAACGAGCAGCTCAGAGCTGTGAGGCGTAAAGAAAAAATAAAGACATCAAATATGAATCACCCCCGAGATGAATTAATGGCCGGTCATGATATCATTTTGCAGCACTTTTCTCTGATGAGTTACACCAGCGTACATTAATGTGAGCCTGCGGTTATGTTTTCATATTGACAATCAAACCACTCCCTGGCATGTTGCGGGTGCAATCTATGGCATAGACAGATGTGTGATACGAGATTTGAATGATCTTGAGGAGCTGCTGTGTTTCAGAGGTAGAGCTGGTCGTCCTCCAATCAGAAGATCGGAAGATCGGTGGTTTGAAAAAAAAAGACTAGAATATATAAATGCAGGCCCATTTACCATCTACAGCTTCCAGCGCGCCAGGCAATTTCATAGTTATTGATTCTGGCCTCGGCCTCCCGTCCTCCATATTGTGCGTGACCTCTCCTGCTGGTCAAGCCGGGGTCAAGCTGGGGTTTCTCGTGGCACTAAACAGCTTCCCCAAAGGCTCCCATAGGACCCTGCTTCCCAGATGATGCAGTTAATTTACAAAAAAGGAGCCAATTTAAGGGGATTTCGAGAATATATTAACTCCACCGACGGCTGTATAGGAATATGCAGCATCGCCAAGCTTCCTCCCACATTGTTATTCCGAGATCAAAGAGAAGCGACGAGAGCTGAGATTCCCTTTGTGGATACGAGGGAAGAAAAAGAGCAGAAGAAGGAGCGATGTTCTAATTTAACTGGCTGCAGAGATGAGACGTTGGCTTCCTCTGCACTTCATCAAAACAATAAATCCTCATCTGCTGCATCACCATTTCCTCGGGTCAACCTGGTACACAGACCGGATGTCATCCTAGTACACAGACCAGATGTCATCCTAGTACACAGACCGGATGTCATCCTAGTACACAGACCAGATGTCATCCTAGTACACAGACCGGATGTCATCCTAGTACACAGACCAGATGTCATCCTAGTACACAGCTTGGATGTCATCCTAGTACACAGACCGGATGTCATCCTAGTACACAGACCGGATGTCATCCTAGTACACAGACCAGATGTCATCCTAGTACACAGACCCGATGTCATCCTAGTACACAGACCCGATGTCATCCTAGTACACAGACCCGATGTCATCCTAGTACACAGACCAGATGTCATCCTAGTACACAGACCGGGTGTCATCCTAGTATACAGACCGGATGTCATCCTAGTACACACGCCTGATGTCATCCTAGTACACTGACCGGATGTTATCCTGGTACACGGACCGGATGTCATCCTGGTACACGGACCCGATGTCATCCTGGTACACGGACCCGGTGTCATCCTGGTACACGGACCCGATGTCATCCTAGTACACGGTCCCGGTGTCATCCTGGTACACAGACCCAATGTCATCCTGGTACACGGACACAATGTCATCCTGGTACACAGACCGGATGTCATCCTAGTACACAGACCAGATGTCATCCTAGTACACAGACCGGATGTCATCCTAGTACACAGACCGGATGTCATCCTAGTACACAGACCGGATGTCATCCTAGTACACAGACCAGATGTCATCCTAGTACACAGACCGGATGTCATCCTAGTACACAGACCCGATGTCATCCTAGTACACAGACCCGATGTCATCCTAGTACACAGACCCGATGTCATCCTAGTACACAGACCAGATGTCATCCTAGTACACAGACCGGGTGTCATCCTAGTATACAGACCGGATGTCATCCTAGTACACACGCCTGATGTCATCCTAGTACACTGACCGGATGTTATCCTGGTACACGGACCGGATGTCATCCTGGTACACGGACCCGATGTCATCCTGGTACACGGACCCGGTGTCATCCTGGTACACGGACCCGATGTCATCCTAGTACACGGTCCCGGTGTCATCCTGGTACACAGACCCAATGTCATCCTGGTACACGGACACAATGTCATCCTGGTACACGGACCCGATGTCATCCTAGTACACGGATCCGATGTCATCCTGGTACACAGACCAGATGTCATCCTAGTACACGGACCCGATGTCATCCTGGTACACGGACCCGATGTCATCCTGGTACACGGACCCGATGTCCTCCTAGTACATGGACCCGATGTCATCCAACATTTTAGTTGGCCGATCTGGAAGTTATTGGCATGCTGGTTTTCTTCTCAAGGATCAATGGGATTTTCAATTATTGCTGAATATTATTTAAAATATTTATGATTCTTACACAATTTTTAGTACACATCAGTTCATTTCATGCCCCATGTTTTTCTTCCTCTCTATTATCCAATACAATGCGGACACAGCACCACTTCGCTGTGACGCTTGTGACAATTTGTTCTAAATTGGGAAACTAAACGGGGGAATTGTGACTCCGGGGGGGAGAGGGAGGGCCATGAGAAACAGGAGTCTCCCGGGAAAGAACAGGATTGTTGGCGAGTATGCCCTTGTCCTGAAGGTTGTGGTAGACCCTCAACAGATCATGATCCTCGATCCTGCCTTTCAGCTGCTAGCAAGATCCTGTTGTAGCACATTCCTGCACAGTTACTTCATTATACTTAAGTAGAATTTTCAGGTACCTGTACTAGTATTTAATTTACTTCTATTACATTTTAAAACAAATATCTGTACTTTCTACACTTTCCTTGACCCTCCTCTTGTGTTAGCTTCCTGTTACCATCTCTTATGTTAATGGGTCAGTTTTGATTCTTGTCTCAAATTAGCTGTAAAATAAACTAAAGACAATTATCTATCATCCAATTTGTTTCTCATCTCTTGGTTACCTTGTTAGACTTCCTTATCCATGAAAAGATTGGTTTTAAACATGTTGGTGTGGGCCTCTGGGCTTTGTTTTTTCAGTATACCCACCGATTTCAATTAAAAAATGGTAAAATGAACTTCAAGAGAATCACATAAATAAATGAAAGGTTGTTGTGTTACCTGACTATTACTAAGGGGTATTAGAACACATCTCTTAAATACATTTGTTTTATTTATTTTTTCATTTTAATATTATTCCTGTGACATATTATTTATTCCTAAATACAGGATAAGCGGTAGAAAATGGATGGATGGATGGATGGATAATATTATTAACAATAGTAACATCTATGGTGTTACGGGTCAATTTCGACCCATTTATATTTACTTCAAGAAAAAGGCTAAACAGTTTTTCAGCAACAGAACTTTAATACAAACACTCAGCTCAGGTTTATTTTTCTTCACTGTGCCCACCATGGTAAGTTTCCTCCTGAGAAGTTCTTGTTCAAAGTCATAGCTGGTAAAGAAATTGTCACAAGTGATATTGTGATACCGGTGACCTCCTCATCAGACTCATCAGATGTGTCTGTGTCTTCTGGATGATACTCCACATTGTCTTCCTCCTCAGAAACCTGCACATCCGTATCGTTATGCTGCTCTGTGTCCTCTCCCTCATTTTCACCAAAAATTTTATACAGAACTGGTCTCACTGAAAATCTTTTTTTCATTTTTGCATGCTGCAAATTGGAGATGTGCACTCTGCAAGTCACCAACTCTATACTGAATTGACCTCACATGTCTGGACATGCCTGTCTTTGTTTGTGTTGTTTTTGTACTGGATAACAAGGTGAAATAAGGAGCTGGCTGACAGAGCACTTATGATTTCAGTTTTGCTCTAATTATTGCTTCATAATCTTATTTTTATACCTGGGTCGAAACAGACCCTAACGACACAAAGGTCATAATTTTATAATTTAGTGACATATTTTTTATTATTATTTTGTTGAAATAGAGGTTCCTGACAAAGTCAAAAAGCCTTGAAACAATAAACAAATTTATGTGGTTCTTTTATGCATTTAAAACCTAAAACGGGTCGGTGCCGACCCTAAACAAGAGGAAAACCAGTCAGTATGCTTCATATGGATACTTTTATACATTTTTTTCATTACTTCTACTTTCACCAGTCTTTTTGGGTATCTGTACTTCTATTTGAATGGACAATGTCTGCCAATAGATGAATCTATTACTCTTCCAGTCAGCTTCTAGTTCAAATTAATAAGCAAACCCATTCTCAATTAATCCATGAGGAAATGTGAGATCACCGGTAGCACTCTGATCTACCCATCATTTCATGCTGATCGCTCATCAGTTATGAACAACATAGAGTTATTATTTCTTTCGAGCCATTTGTGAGGCATCTGAGCGTTTCTTTTCCCAAACATCAGTCTCAGCTCTGACATTCAAATGCTTCGATTGAAGGTTGATGTCTAACTCTCCCCTGCTGTGCTGAGTGTCTCGGGCGTAAGACTGACTGTACGCTGTGGAGCTGCATGTTTTCTGACGAGGATGACAGTGACTTTCTGTCATCCATGATGAAGTATGCTTAGCATGTGTGGACAACTTGACTGGAGGCAAGAAGAGAATATTTTAAGCTTTTCTCATTCAGATCTTTGAGATATTTGGTGTCGTTTTGACAGCCAACATATAATGATACCGGCATGTACACTGACTAAAGGCTCATTTAAATGTTTCCTTGCAGAGATGTGAGCGTGTTTCAGTCTGTGAAAGTGTCAAAATGGAGTGCAGGAGGTTTGCATTTGTAGCAGAATGGGGCTGCAGTTTATTCTGCTCCAGTGTCGGTGATCCCGTACATTGGCCCGGTGATTGACAGCCAATCATTGCAGGTTGGCAATCTATAAAGACAGGCAGGGGTCCTATAGGCTCCCCCTCTAGTCGCTGAAACCACACGTCATCTCCGGTGCGTCCGATGTCCGCTGCAGCAGGTATGTTAGCGGTGGCCGTACAAGTTGTGCCAGCAGCAATCTCGGTTAGCATATCTGAACTAGCTGTATGGTTCTTTTAGATGCCTGTCATGGACCCTCCTCCCTTCCTCAGACCTGCCGCTATCCTTGATCAATGCTGGTAGGTCGTTTTATGCTGTGCGCCGCCAACTCAGGTGCGGTGTTGAAACTAATTGGCTGCGTTTCATTTTAGGAATTGGCTCATCTGACAGGCTAAGATCCAGACACTTGTCTGCACCAAGAATCTGTTTTGTTTGTGTTCGTACAGTAATCATACGTTAATCCTTTGCCGCATGTCGGCCAGTGTTATCCAGTCTTTTTGTTTATTTGTGAGTGATGTCCCACTAATTGTCACGTCTGTTCTTTTCCCGTGCAGAAGCTGAGAGCCTCAAGGTGGTGGTTGGTGCCCGTTGGTGGTGGTGTCCCCTCGTTGTGTGCTGTGTTGACCCCTGGTGTGATCCTCCACGTGTGTGTGTGTGTGTGTGTGTGTGTGTGTGTGTGTGTGTGTGTGTGTGTGTGTGTGTGTGTGTGTGTGTGTGTGTGAGTGTGGAGGTGTGTGCACGTGTGCTTGGGGCGTCTCTCTCCCTCGGATACCTCACTCTTGGTGACCCATCCTTCCACTGGTAAGCCTCAGCTTCGGCCGTCCCCCCCCCCCCTTCATAATTGTGTTTGTTGTGTTTTTGGCCTTTTTATTATTAAGGTGTTTGTGTAACATAAAATATGAACTATTGTTAAATGGAACCACGTCTCCAGCCTCATAAGTATTGCGAACCTCTGTGCCTTTGAATATCTGTTTTAGTCTGAGGTATAAGTATCATTCCTTGGGCGAAATCCCAAGGTGGCGTTGTTGGCTCCTTAATTATACCAGTTTTCTGGTCTACCTCTTAACCGCCCGCCCGCCACACATTGAAGATCCATGTAACCCCGAGCACAGAGATGGCCCACCATGACCGGATTGCCGCTCGGCAGTGTGACACCGTCGGAGAACAGATTGCAACAACAAAACAGCTCGGTGTATATTTTATTCATTTTGACACGTTTTATGAACACTGAATGCCTGAAATGGGAGACTCGTCTGGGAGATTGCACCGCGGAAGCTCGATGTGACAAGAAGGGGAGCATTTGCCTCAAATTATTGCTTCGCTGTCACACAAAACATGCTGTAATGACTTTGTATCTGTCCACGAAAAATCAAGCAACAATTTATTTGCATTTATGTCAGCTATGGCGGGGGTAACTGGCATTAATTGTCATAATCATTTTTTTCTCCTTCATTTTTTAACATAACATGTATTTTCAGACCTTCTGCAGCATGGTCCTTATGTTATTTTCTTCTCAGTGTCATCAGTTCATCACTATATGAAGAATGTTTGTGAGTACAGTACAGTTTGTTGATTTCATTCATATCTATATCAGGCCACATGTTTTTTTCTGGAGCTGTAAACCTCCATTGCTTTGTGCTGACAGATGGTGGCGTGGACGACTGGTGAAATAACTTCCTTCACTGCCTGCCACTGTACCACACAAGTCTATTTTATTATCTGCCCCTCGGAAACAGTATCTGCCACTTCTGAAATCAATGCACCAAATGAAGGAATGACATTGAATTAAACAAGCAGAGGAACGCCAGCTAGGCAAGAAACTCCAGCTGATCTGCCAGAGGAGAAGTAAATGCAGGCCAGTATAAGAAAGATTACGATAGTGAGATCCAGGTGTGGACACAGGAAGCTCAGGTGATGGGGACGAGGTGATTGCAGGGCAGATGGAGATGTAAGGATCTGTAACGAGAGGGGAGTCGATGAACACGGAGCAAAAAGCATGAAACATATGGTCAACGCCCTATAGTGTGTTCTGCATGTCATGTGATGAGGAACAACCAATCACAGCTGGCAGATATCTTTTCTTTCTGTATCAGTCAATCCATTTAGCTTAGTTTGATTTGTTTAGTTTAGTCTAGCTTAGCCAAACCACGCGATAAACAAACACCCATAAGATGACAATTTGGCCCATGTAAAATTAACCAACAATCACCATCAACAGCCATCACCCTAAGGACCTTAGCATAGTGTTGTCATACGTTGGGATGGATTAATTAGAAAGATAAAAGCGACTTTCATGGGAAGTTAGCTAGCATAAATGCCGGTTGTTAGCATTTTAATAAACTAGCAAATTTGCTAGTTTTAAAGTCGCAAATTTGCCACCTTAAAACTAGCAAATGGGCCACTTTAAACTAGCAAATTTGCGACTTTTAATCTCAGAATATTGCCCACCTCTCTCGGCTCCGTTTTTTTTTTTTTTCCCCGACAATGGCCCTAATACGCCGTCGTAGTGAGGCGTACTGCTTAATCAACGCAACTTCTTCTTCGTTGTTCATCATCGTCGTCGTCGTCATCACAACCTGTAGGTTTTGGTTGCTTAGTAACAGCAGACGCTACTGGAGCACAAATTTAAAAAAAACGTGGATAACCAACCCAATCTTATGGGAAGGCAAATAATAATAATTAAAGCAATTATTTCTGACATTTCTGTCTTCATCGTTATTACTCATTTAAGGCCTTTTGCGTGTCATTTAGTGCCATCGTTACGGTGAAGCAGGCGCGGTTATGTTTCTGCAACAAAAATTCATACTCACGATGCTTGATTTACGATACAGACATATTGGGATTTTGTTTGTCAACATCGGTTTTACCCAATCAGATTACATTTTAACTCGGTTCATCATATGTCAATCATTTCAAACCTCCTGCCAGAAGAAACTCCATCTAGGGGACTGAAAACGCAATTGTTCCCAATTTGTATTTTAACAGTTCATAATATAAAAGGTTGATACTTGGCATCCGTGTATACAGTATTTCCATGCAAACATATAATAGAAAATATCATACAGTGCTGTATGGATTTACTAATTAAGTGCATTAGCATTCTATGTGGAACTGCCTTTCTGACAAAATAATGTCCAATATTCACTTTCCATTCTGCCCCTGTAGCTGCTAGGCTACATTTGCAGTAGGCAGGTAGTATAAAGTTGATTTATGACTTTCTTTCCTTTTACTGAAAGCATCACCACCCCGGCGCTGGGAACAAAGTTGATGGCGTTGGCCAGGAAACCAACAGACTTGGCCAAAAAATGCACAGAGGCTTGAATGGAACTGTGAGTCTGTCATTACAAGCGGCACCTTTCACTTGATGGACTGTTTCTATAAAGATATTGATCAGTGCAGCTTTAACCTATGCAAAAATTACACTCTCCTTCCAGTGAAAATGTATTTACACCTTTTAAATGGCAGGGAAAATTTTATTCTGGCATCTCACCACTTTTTATAGGCTACAGTATGCCAGTTTTTCTTAGCAGGCACCATTTGTAGATCACTAATATGTACTGTACCTTTTGTATGACCTTATCAGTGTCAAACAGTTTATTATTCTCCAAAATCCCTGTTTAAAGATCCTATAATAACTGTCCTTACTCCGACAGCCAAATAACCTAAAAGCAATAATAATGCGCTTGAATGTTTAATGCCAAAGCATATTCATGAAAAGGTTGTGTTTATTATTACACACATGATAAGAGAACACTTGTGTTTACAATGTTCACTGAGAGAATAAATCCAGTGAGAAGTAAGATCATTTCCTCATTGACTTCCATGCAATCAGACTTCTTTTACCAACCAGAGGAATCACCCCCTAATGGTCAGCAGAGATAATGCAAGTTTAGACACTTTCGTTCGTTAAAGCTGTACTAATGGATTTTCTTTGTTCTCTTAGGGGACAAAGTAACAAAATGAAAACGAGCCGTTGACATTATCAGCTTAGACAATTGTTGGCTGCCGCTGAAACTGAAATACGTGATTGATACGGGCAGATTGTTGGCGGTGAGACCAAAACAGTGAGCTGAAAGAGGCTAAAAAGCTCTACGGAACTGAGGGAAGAGTTGGGTGATAATGCTTTGTTGGTTCACCACTTTGAGTGACCCCATTCACTTTACATGTAGCTATAGTGTTTTGATCCATTGTTCATACAAATATTGACGATATTACAGAGTAAACTGAACAGGGAGTGTCTTGTTCTGTCTTGGTGCAGTCTAATTTCTTTTAAAAAATGTTTCTATTACCCGGTTAGAAGTATTTTTTGGATGAGCGCAGTATTAAAGAACTTTTTTATTTTTTTTTATTTAGCCTGAGGCAATCTTCCCATAAGACTGAAATGCTTGATAACAAGGTCAGATGAATGAAGAGAAGGGAAGCAAGATCTTGTTAACATAACTATACAGAACATCATCAAAAAGCAAGAGCTGGCTGGTTTCATTTCCCACACAAGATGATGATTAGACTTTTTTAGAGAAAACTTTAAAGATTCATCACTGGCGTATGCTGTTGTGTCTTGCATGAGTGAGCTTACACTCAATGTAATCAGACAGTCAATAAGTTCAAGGTGTTTGTGTATGTGTGTGTCCGTGGACATCGTCGCTTGACTAATTTGTCTCCATTAGCAGAATAGGTCCTGAGTGCCTGGTGTCCTTCCGCCCTTTAGCTCTGCACCGCAGTCTCAGAAGCTGCATAAGCACCCCTGATACCACTTTACAAAGGAACCGAGTCGAATTAGAGAGGTGGGGCAAAGTCAAAGATACCGGCCTGGACGAATTAGTCAGAAAGAGATGGTGGGCTGGGGGGAGGAGGGATGGAGGGAAAGAAAGGAGAAAGACAACATGAACTCTTTTCCATGACAAGATTGAAGTAGAACAACAGGCAACAAAGGAGCTCTTAAATAAATGAACCCAATTCCCCAGTGTGCCTTTAAAAGGGTCAACTCACCATCCTATTGTTACTGCTTTAATGTTGTATATTGATTAGCTGTACATTTAAATGAAGGTGAACTCTTCGAGAGGTCTGAAGCCATCTTCTCTGGCTGTATCTGACACAATAAAAGATGCTGACTTTGCTGTCATCCTTAAGGAGACACTTATTTTCAGGTTCGTGCTTGTGTGTTTGGGTTTCCACTAGAACTTGTTCACATGCTTTAATGTTCAAGAGACTTTCTGTCTGAATATATCTGTATTCTATATCTCAAATGCCCCTCTCTTTAAGTGCATCCTCCCGGAAAAAAAGCCCAGAGTGCTCTGATTGGTCGTGTTTTCTGGTCTCATTTGTACTGTTCAGTGGGTCACTGCCAGGCGGCAACCTCTGGTCCTGAAAAGTGAAGCCAAGCTGAAGTGCCTTAAACTGTCATTCTCTCTGCTGGCGATCAGGGGGCGACTCCTCTCTGATTGTATTGAAGTCTATGAGAAAATTAACCTACTTCTCTCTTGATTTATTACCTCAGTAAACATTGTAAACATGCGTTTATGGTCTCAATCTCTAGTTTCAAGTCTTCTTCAATCCAGCATGATGTTCATTTAGTACATTATGGTCCATTTAGAGTCAAATAGATCATAAAGCAGGGGATGCTTTTGGGCGGGGCTGGGATTGACAGGTCTCTACCACGCTACCAATGCTAGTTAGCTACTAAGTGACTTAACACTTAGCTGTAAATTTGACCTTGAGTTATGAAGCTAACTTTGTTAGAGGCTTCTCACCAGAAACCAGATGGATCCAGAACCAGTAAGGTTGCTGCCCGGCTCTGCCGCTTGTGGTCATCAGATCCACCCGTCGCTCCTCCGTGGTCCAAATATGGTCACTTCCTTCACTGGTTGGACTTCTTTTGGTGACAGCAAAACTGTGGAATTTGAAGCTTCAAAATCGTAGTTTGCAAACCAATGGATGCCATCACAGTGACTACATCCACTTCTTATACGGTCTGTGGGCTGGATTGAGCATCAAATCAAAAATGACATGAAAATCTCCCGTTCTACGATATGGGAAACCTGTCTGTTGAAATCAAACAAATGAGAGAGGGTTCTGGCATGATTTCATGGCAGCGGATACTGTCAGTGATACAGATAAGAGGAGGGCTAGAAAAGCAGAAAGACGATGAGCAAACAACAAGCACAATTAAATGAGGAAAGAATAAATGGGAAGGGCTGCAGCATGCTGGAGCATGTAGCTCCTCTCCCTTTGGCCCTTCATGAGCCCCATAACCTGAGAACAGAGTTCTCTCCCCATGCCTTTGAGCAGAAACGCTGATCCAGCAGACTCTGCCCTACACAGATAGGCCCTGGCACACTCACAAAGGCACCGTGTGCTATGCTTCTTCTCTGCAGACGAGATGAGAAATAACGGAACGGATACAGCTAAACTGGTAGATATTCAAATTGTGCTGCGTGCCTCTGTGCCTCTCGCTGATTCGCTCTGCTGAAGAGAGGGGATGCTGTGACTTTGCAGCAAAGCTCGCTCTCTCAGGCAACGCTTCTGCAGATCACCGCTCTCTCCGCCAGGACCCTAATGGAGTTCTTTATCGTCTGTCACACTGTGTACAAACAAGCAACGCTGCAGGTGATACACAGGAGCGACAGAGAACGAGCACAGAGATTACACGGTGCAAAAGACGATATTATTGCATGATGTGTCTGTTTATGTCTGCAGGTGTGAGTCAGCCCACGATCACATGTTTCTATTACTGCAACATTCATTTACACGCTCAGTGAGGTACATCTTCCACTTTTATGCTCAGAATCACACGCTGGTAACTGATGTGATTATCTCTACAGTATATATTTCCTGAATGGTAACACTGGTATTATTAGGTCTGGTGTTTTTGATTATATCCAGCTGTTATTATGTTCTAGGGAAAACAGACATGGTGTTGGTATAATACAATTTGCCAGCGCAATGTTTCTATATCAAAAACGTGGTTATCATTGTGAAACCGTTCGGTTTACAAGTTAGGAAAAAAAAGAACACGATTCGAAAAATAGTAACAAACAAAGTGACGAGCATAAAATGTATTGACTTTACGTTTGCGTAAACACAAAGGTCTCCTGGATGTGTGTTTGTTTCTCCTTGAGCTTTCAACTGTGTCTGGTGGCCTTCATGGATGGATGGAATCTATCCAGTTGTCATGGAGATGGTTAAATTATACAATAAAATGGTTCCATTGGGGTAACATGATACTGTCCATCTCCACAACCACAGAGCACATGCTGACTGTAGATGAAGGCCACAATCTATGGCTAAAAGCTCTGGAGGAAACCTGTAAGTGAACCTTTCTGTGTGAATCTCAGGTTGGATTTGGAGAGTTCAGAGTTTAGTTTTTAGAATGAACAACTTGGGCTGTGGAATCTGGTTTACCAGGCAGGAAGAGTCCAATTAAAGACTTAGGTCAAGACATGGAGGATCCAGCATTTTGATCCTTATTAGAGAGTAAAAGTCAGGGTGCCTCGACCTCTGCAGCTTTGATTTGAACCAACTGTCTTTTACAAGTTTCCCAACCTTATGGAAGAGACTGGAATGACAGAGATCCAGTTAAAGTGTATGCCTGGCTGAAAAACAAATTAAGAATGTTGGCATGTTTAGCTCTAGCCTATATATATACACACAAACACACACACGCATATAAGAATATATGGAGATTGATGATTTAGTTATATATTCAAGCAAATTCAACTGAAAATGTGCCAGATATAACACAAATACTACTGGAAAATCCGATCTGTCCTGCATTTATAAGCTATTGGCCATTAACGCAGATAGCGATACTTTAGATGAGTCCCAATTTAGCAGCCGAATCCGATGGAGACTTTTAAATCGGACAGCCTCGTCACAGCTGCTGTGACGCATTCAGACTTTAAATGCAGTGACACAGTGATTGTAAAACAATGTAACCACGGCGATCCCATCAACCTCTACTATTTAGAGACATAAGATGTACTAATATGTACAATAATATGATGATCAGAATTTCAGCCACTGTGTTTTTTGTTTCCCATGAAGACAGCGTACAAAGAAACTGAAAGGGGAAAACTAAAATCCTGCTTTGGTGTCAAAGGTCACTGCTCCACATGTTTCCGCTTGCAGCAGTGTGGAGAAACGTTCAGCATTCATTTAATGCTGCGAGTAGGAGCCAAACCGGATGAGCACAGCTGTGTATCGATCTGTGATTCATCTTCAACACACAGTAGCAAGGAATCATGTGTGGGCTTCTGTGCAACATGTTCCTCGTGGCAGCGTGCAATACAAACGTGCACGGATGCTCCGTATCTGCATCTGTGGTACTAAGTGGCCGTTTGTGTCTCTGCGTCCTCCATGCTGGACGGCCGAGGATCCGACTGGAGGCAGCAGATGGGCAGCATGCTGAAAGGACAAAATGTGATAAATCTGTGAAGCATGAGAGGAAGGAAATGAAAGACTGTCATCTAGTGGTGATGTTGTAAATTACCTCTGGGATAGACTGCAGTTTGCATTTTCCAATGTAAAGGATGCTCAAGGATAACAGGAGACATTTCCAGGACAATTGTTCTCATTACATCACATTAGGATACATTTCAGTTATTTGAGTGTGCTATTGTCGCTTTATTTTATTTTTATTCAGCATTTTATTCATTTATAATGATGAAATTGCAGAAATTACACAGAAGCCATGGTAGTATTTAGGTACTTGTCAACACGTAAGATGTTCACTTTCCATCTAATTATACGTTTTTTTTGCTGCTTTTTCTTTCATTTGCAACCGCGTGAAATCACTGACCCTGAAATGTCAGAATTCTAAACAAGCCAGCTAAGAACACAGAGCTTAATGAAGACGATGTACTATGTGTATACTTGTACATGTTGTGAAGTCCCAGATATGCCGGGAAAACCAAATGCAGTCCAAATGACATCACCCAGAGTTGTGTCGCCAAGCTGGATTCACTTTATCTAGCAAGACACACGGCGGCTGGTTTACCACAGCTGGATGAACCCAAGATGATCTATTTAGCTGTGATTTAATAGCAATAACTAGATCAAAAGGATGCTGAAATAACTCCATAAAGACGGTGATTAGTAAAATGTCTGAAGTCATACTATGTTAGGTCTGTCAGGGAGAAAAGCAATTTTTTTTCCCATGTTCTACGCTGCATCTACACAAACCTCTTCCTGAGCCGCCACAGTTGTTCAGAAAGAAGAGATGCCAATCTGTGTCGGATAATAAATCAAGTGAGAAGTATTGTCATTTTCTCATTGACTCTTTGCAACCAGAGGAGTCATGCCCTGATGGCCAGCAGAGAGATTTCAAGCTTAAGGCACTTCTGCATTAGCTTCACTTTTCAGAACCAGAGGATGACACCTGGTAAAAACAGATCTTCCTCTCAGTCCTGACTGCGGGTACAGTCTGAAAACGAAGCACAGTCAGCGCCTTGTGTGCAATCCAGTTATAAAAGACTGCACTTGCAATTTCATTGTTATTGCGACCCCTGAAAAATCATTATTCCAGATAGGCTACGGTGGCTTGATTTGCTCCGGCATCATACTCCACACTCTGTAAACTGCATATCAATTTTCCATGCTGTGAATACACTCCAGTTCTTGTACGTGGAGGCCGAAAAGCTAAGATTTGTGGTAATAGCTTTACAGCAATATCCATGGACAGATTGGAGAGATCACATATTCTCTCTGTTTGCAAACGCTTTACTGACTGATTCACCTGGTTTTCTCATTTGGATTATTTGTTTCCGACAATAATAATTCAATTAATAGATGAAAACCGACAAAGGTATAATGTGTGAAGGTATGTAATAATACAAATAATGCATGCTTACACACTGTGTGACATAGAACTCTATAACATACATAGATGGTGTAAAGCAGGGCTACAGTATGTATGTGTAGAGCTGTAAATTATGTCATTTTCATCATTGTTTAATCTCCCAATCATTTCCTCGGCCCATAGACTGTCTAGCTGACCCACCACATGGTTTGTTACACAGAACCAGCTACGGAGCCATCATCAGAAACGGTTTGTAGATGGGCAGGCCCTTTCAGAAAATATAAAATACTTAAAATACTTGGGATTGGGTGAACCATCTGCCAGTGAAACTACAACCGAAGCCAGTTGGGGGAAGAGGAAAAGCATATTTTTTCCTATGAGAAATGCCTTCGGCAGCTTCTTACAATAAAGAAATGCGCTCCAGTTCTGATGCAACATCTACACTATCACAAACGAGCAAAAACATCCATCCATTATTCCTCATTATCGGTATCCGCTTATACATATCGCGGAGGGACTGGAGCTGAGCCCAGCTGATGTCAGATGAAGGCTAAAACATACACCGTCATAATTTGAAAGCTGCAATGACTTGATTTGTCTGACCGATGGTGAACATTCAAAAGGCTTTCAATGTATCAAACACAGAAAAACAGCCATTTTAAAACGGTTGTTGACTAATTTTCCTGACAATCGATCCATCACATCATGAACACTGTACTTGCAGATTTGAAGTCTTGAGTTCAGTGGATCTGATGAACACAAGCAGCAGAGCGGCACCCCCCTGGATCCATCTGGATTCTGGTGTGAAGCCGCTAATAAAGTTAGCTTCATAATTCAAGGTCAACTTTACAGCTACGTGTTAAAGTCATTTTAATAGCTAACTGCATTGATGGTGAGGCCAACCAAAGACATTCTAAACTCAATTTGCACCATGTCAATAAATGTATTTGATCGCTCATAAAAAATGAATTTCTCCTGATTGAAACACATAGTCGTTGTGTTGGGTTTTGAAAATCTAAAATGAGACAAACGGCAGTTCGTGTGCAACCGCCACAAAATCCCATGCAAACCCCTCTCTGCATCTCGGTCCCAGCAGGAGTGTGCTGCTGCCTGTGGTGGTGGGCTGTGATTGGGAAGACAGCAAGATGGTTGCGTATTAGCTTATCTAGCGGGCCCAGGCTCTGTACGTGATGGCCAGCGTGCGCCTCGCAGCACCGCCACTAATTACATGCAAATCTTCAGGAGGGTTTGGAGGAACGCCTGTCTTTTGCTTTATAGCAGCATAACTTCCCAACTCAGAAGCCCTTTGTGGCACGTCTAGAGGGCAAAAGAGAAAAATAGGTTTGTATTTTTGTTTTTTTTTACCCTCAATTGGTGAGTCACATCATATGCACATTTTCTTTCTGGTGTCTGCTTTTACAAGAAAAAAAGTCTCTCTCCCGGTTGACATTTAAAAGGGGTGACCTCCTGGTTGGCAAAAAAAATTCAACGCCCTGACCTTCATCAGAGAGATGGCACGCTCGGTCAAGAATCCCCAAAGGATTCCCTTTGAGATATCAGAGAGCAGATGACGTATCCTGAGCAGGAGTGGCTACTCATCCGTCCATGGCTCCAACACGGTTCTGGGTTTGGCAAATATCCCAGTTGACAGATGATGGAGGAGTTTCTGGGCTCTATTCAGGGGTCCCAAAATGGCTTGTAGCCCTGAATGGAAATCCTGTAAACAGTCATATTCTTATGCTGTCTTCACGAGGCGCAAATAAGGAGTGTGAATGAGGAGAGTTTAAATCATTTTAACTCTGATGTCAATAAGTTGCTTGTATTTCGCAACAGTCTTGATCAAATAATCAAATGAACACATCTACTATTTCCTAAAAGGCTGTACAATAACCACCAATACAACACTGTGAGGCGTTCAAGGTATGCCTTTAAAACACTACCAGACATTTAACCATATAGAAACACTGTTGACTCCTGGGAAGCAACAGCACAAGCAGCAGCATTGTAGCCAAGATAGAAGCAGTAATTCTGTGTTAATTGTTGGGTTGAGAGTTTTGGAGCTTATTGATCGAGTCATTATCACATCATTGATCTGTCTGGATCCCAGAAACAACCAGCACAGCACTTCAGGTGGCTCTGCTGTAACTATTGCTGGGACCTCACATTATTACAGGGGGACTTGCATTGAACTCAAATGAGCACTGAGCTAATCACTAATTCAATTCAAATGAATGCTACTGAACAATTATTACTGCTGCACTGTCTGCATGGTGCTCTGGTTTCCTCCCACACTCAAAACTTTTAATTAAACATCAATAAATGAGCTTTAATTGGATAGGGACTGTGTTGCATGTTGTATTCAGCGTTTTTTTATCTCACTGCTTCTCTAAACAAACACTTTGAATGTCGCAGTGGTTCGTTGGACTTTTACATGGTGAGTGAACCGGAACGTTCATGTTCGTTCCTTTGGCTTGGGAGATTATTTATTTGAATTACATAACAGCCAGAAGGGTCTTTTTCACTTTTCTTTTTTTTAACATTTAAATATAAATAAATCACAAATGATTGGGCTTGTGTTCTTACTGGATGCAACACGCTTTCCCATACTCTCTGGTTCAACTATCTCATACATATATCAATATATTTAAAATAGTAATAATACAGTATTTGTTTAATATAGGGTGTATTTCTTTCACCTACCATTCAGGAGTTACAGGTAATGCTGGTTGTAGGTTGTTGGCTAAAACATTGAATGTGCCATGTACATCAGTAAAGGAGCGTTCTGCTGCTCTATGTTTCGTTTAGTGTTTAAAATCAAGACACATTAGAGTCCTGTGTAGTTGAGTGTACCAGCATTGAAGTAGCTTTTTTACCTCTAAATACAAAAGAACGGTTAACTATGGAACTACGAAGTCAGTGTAGAGGTCAGGTTGGATGAAGAGGTCAAACAAACTTGCATGCAGAAGATAAACTTATGTCACATGACGTACTTAACTTACGTTTTTACCGAAGTTAGGTAACAAATGTAACTATTTTAACCCTTCATGTGGTCTTTTCCTAACCGAGTTGCTTCAGTTTCACAACATTAACCTCGTGTTTAAGACTGGGACCGTTTTACACCGTACACCTGATACTCTACAACACTCTTATATGTTGTTTTATTATTTTCAGTCCTTTAGGTATGAAGCCTTGTTGGAAAAGCTTCTCTCAGCTCAGGAACAACTATAAAATCAAATGTAGTTCCTGTAATATGCTGTAATAGACACAATAAAATAAAGTTTACTATAATACAAATAAACACTTGTGATATAACATCACACTGTTTACTTCTGCTCTCCTCCACAATATTAAACAAGGAAGGTTGCACCATCTGCTGGACAAATGCCTCCAGTTCATCTTGTTGCAGTGACACAATATGTCTCTGGCCGACACGGTTTACGGTCATGGTGTGGTGTTTGGCTGCTGCTGGGGTCAAACAGGGCTCTCAGGGACTCTGAGGCATTCTGGGTACAATCAGTTTGCTATTACTGCCATGTGATTATGTAACATATGTTCTTGTCCTATTGCTGTATTTCCTTATCATATTATAAATGAACACTATTGTGGCAGGTTAATACGCCTATCTTTGAGTGCGATGGGAAGGTAAAGGCGTGTTACACCAGCGTACTACTGCAGCCTACTGAGATCAGACCTGAGAGATGTTCAAATCCCTTCACAGACTGGGGAACTCGACACTTGTCTGAACCAGTTGTAACCACGACGCCCAGGTGTGACTCGAAACCTTCGGTAAGTGCAGATCAAACGGCTGCTCTTGAACACTAATGCTCAGTAAAGCTCTCCCTTAGATAGATATCCATTAGAAAACAGTGTAGAAAAAGCTTCACGATTGGACAAAAAGGATTATTAGTTGCTATGCAACACCATTTGAAATGCCTACTGGGAGCTGAGCACATTATGGCCTTGGCCCCATTCCGAACAAAATAAAATTGCTTATGCCAATTTCTGGCAATGCGTCGTACGCAACAGAGCTGTAAAAAGGCCAACAGTGACACATATAGCTTGTCAGTTGTACAAATGAGTCCCGGCGGCAGCTCATTCTTATGGTCGACAGCTTACAAACACGAGTGTGGGCACAACCCTGACAAGTTATTTTAAAATGAGTCTTTCTCAGCTGAGCAAACTTTCAGTACTGCGGGGAGTTGGGCGTTTTCTGTGAACCAGACGGCGTCAATGGAACCACTCAAGGTCACCTCTTCTCAAATGCTAGGAGGACCCCTAGGGGGGCTTTGGATTACTGCAGGGGGTATGTACATTTGTCTTTAAAATGAAATATGTCATGCATAATTCCCCAAATAATCCTATAATAATTTCAATGAAAGAATTCAATGTAGTTTGATTAACCATAGTTTATGTTCAACATGTACATCCATCAACTGCAGCAACTACATAGTCAGGTTCATGGTTACGTTTGTTTGGCGTGCCCGGGGAGCTATTTCCATATTGAAGGACAGACGGAAATGAGGAAAGATGAAGATTCATGGTTTTAAACTTTCCAGCAATACAGCGTGGACAAGGAAGTGGGGGGGGGGGGGGGGGAATCCCAAAACAGAAGCACAATATTTCGAATTGTAATATTTAAATTTCCTGCATGAAAGCCAATCAGCTTTGAGATTCTCCTTGTTAAGGTTGATGTTGATGAATCAGAAATGGAAACAAGCATTTTAAAAGTTGTAAGTGTCTCGTCTTGCAGACAGACCTAACGAAGCATGACTTCAGACTTTTTTTTACTAATCACCATCATTATGGAGTTATTTCAGCATCTTTTTTATCTGTTTTTTTTATATTAAATCACAGCATAATAGTTTATTTTGGGTTCATCCTGTGGTTAACCAGTCATGTGTCTTGATAGATTCAGTGAATACTGCTTGGTGAAATTTGCCGAGCACCTCTGCATGATATCATAAACCCAGACAGGACGGCGTTTTCCTGGAATATCTGGGACTTATTTCAGCCATGACATCTACAGCAACGTGATTATCTTTTCTACATGAATATCTCCGGTGGTCTGTAAAGAATACTGCCACCTAACCTCAGACGTGGGCTGCACGGTGGTGTAGTGGGTAATACTGTTGCCTCACAGCGAGAGGGTCCCGGGTTCGGTTCCCGGGTCGGCTGGGCTCCTTCTGTGTGGAGTTTGCATGTTCTCCCCGTGTAAGCGTGGGTTCTCTCCGGGTTCTCCGGCTTCCTCCCACAGTCCAAAGACATGCAGGATGGGGATAGGTTCATTGATCACTCTAAATTGCCCGTAGGTGTGAATGTGAGCGTGAATGGTTGTTTGTCTCTACATGTCGGCCTTGCGATAGACTGGTTACCTGTCCAGGGTGTACCCTGCCTTCGCCCAATGACAGCTGGGATCGGCTCCAGCCCCCCCACGACCCTGAATACGGGATAAGCGGTAGACGATGGATGGATGGACCTCAGATGCAGCATCAGAAAGTTTAACCAGAAAATGCTGAGCAATGACGCAGCAGTAATCCGCTGCATCACCAGTTGCCGCGCAGACTCCTTGGTCTGTCGGTCTCTCTGTCTTCACCCGTCTGTCTCTCCCCCTCACAGAAATCCTGTCTCTCTCTCCCTGACACTTTTGTCACAATTAGTTCTTGAGGGCTCACGAAGTGACCGTCGGTGCTGTCATGTATTGGGGAAGAGCGGCACAGTGACAGAGCAGTGGTTGAAAGTCACAGCAGGACGGGTCCTGGAGACACTTAGCAGAAGTGTGTTTGAGTGAGATGATGAAGTTGAAAAGGCTCTCAGCTGCTTGAGGATGAAAAGCTGCACTGCAGCAGTTTTCTGTAGCGTGGCGGGAGGTTTGAGTGACAAGTGTCAGACTACAAAGCTCTCACACGCAGACGCTGTGAAAGAAGCAAGAAGATTAACTTCAACTTCTGCCTTCTTCCGTCTTCATTTTAGTGAGCATTCGTCGAGCTGTGGAGAAACTGGGGATGCATGAATGATGCAATGGACTGTTTACTTGTTGGAATCAGGTTATCCCACTATATATATCCCGCTTTGTGATCTATATAATTTATATAAGGTCCGATCTGAGTACTTTTCATTTATTTTTTTTAATTTAAGGAGAGGCATTAACAACCGATTCTTATTCACAATGATGGCCAGGGGCTCAGATGCCGACTCAGCAGTTTATGAGAGCAGTTATGGCAGAATGATGAATAAATAAGTCACATGTAAGCCAGCACACTGACTATGAGGAACAGTTAATTTAACTTGAACCCATTAGAACATAATTATTACACCTAATCGCTGCCATATTACCGTCCTCATTACTGTCAGGTGGTTCAGTCATTTCTCATGAGGGCAACACTGATTTGTGGGGCATCTGGAGTCATTTCACTACACTTGATTTAAAGGTTTGTTCCAGTAAACTTTCTCTCTAACAAGTTGATTCATTACAATCTCCAGCTTTGAAATTGTTACAGTTTGGCTTACACCTTTTCTTACACTGTATATTGTATTTCTGAGCCTTTTTGTAATGCAGTTAACAACTCACCTGCACGTATTTCCTGCAGGGCATTCTCTCTGTTTAACTTCTCCTTGTCAAGATTGATTTCTGAATGTAGCTGCTATAAAAACACTGTAATAAACAGTGATCTACTGACTGCACTGCAGCTAACAAGGATATGATAAACTTGGGTGTAACGGGTGTTTTATTTATTTTTTCTCGGAGCGCGCGCACACGTTCCCCAGGTGCCTCATACACACTGTGAAATTGAAATGAACGCTCATTGGCACTTGCAATTTACAAAATCGTCAGATGGGGGCGCCAGTCTCACGGTTTAAAGAGCGTGTGCCTCAATCCAAGCTCTGCTTCTCAGAAATCATCAATGAAACTGTATTTTGTTGACTTCGTTTCTCTCCACATAAATGATCATTTTCTGGGAGATTATTTGGATGTAAAATAATTGTGTAATAATTCTGAACGTATGATTTCCCTCTGAGGCACGCGCAGTATATCACCTCTATGATATCTCTTAACACCACGTTACGTAGGTGAACAAACGGCATTGAATGGGTTACAGCGAGGCTTGTCTCTCATCAATCCCGCCAAGAAACATGCGCAATTGAGCTCCAAAATGCTCCAAATGATTTGGCATCAACAGTGAGAAGATCAGTCAAACAGTCAACCTTGATAGCAACTAGCGACCAGATAATATGGGAACACGCGCACGGAGCGTTTCTACGCGCACGTGCACGCGCAGAGCGCTGCTCTTTTAAATCCACCTGTTCACGCGCTCCTGTGCTCGCTGCCGCTGATAGGTTTTGTCGGGGAGAGGGAAGACTGATTTTTTTTTATTTATTTTTTTTATAACGCCTCGTGAAGTCCTCTCATCACCGCCACAGCTCCACACACAGCGGAGCCTCCTGCTGCTGAATGGATTACCTCCACCTCCACTTCTCCTTGTGGCTTTGCGCACAAGCCTCGTAGTCTGAAACCCTGAGAGAGCGCTGCCTGCCTGTCTGTCTGCCTGCCCGTCTGCAGTTACAGGCTCGCTTCACCGGCACCGTGGACCGAGGATCGAGCCGAGCGCGCTGATTTGAGAGCAGCTTTGACTCCTAGTCACATCCCCGCCGCCGGGTGGACGCGCGGCCGAGCGTCCGGAGAGGTTCCCTGCAACAATTTGTTGTGAAGCTCGCGAGGGGCGAAGTCATGGTGCCGGTACCGCATCGGCTTCTCATGGCACCGTGAGAACTTTCCTCCAGACTCTCCCCCCACCCCCACCTCCCCCCTTCCTCCTTTTTTCTCCTCTTTTTGTTGTTGTTTTAGATGTTTTTCTCAGCGGGATTGCGCTTCTTTGGCGAATCATCCAACGTTTCCCTTTTCAATTATGTTCACTTTTGCTGCCTTCTGCTACATGCTGTCTCTGGTCCTCTGCGTGTCCCTGATCTTCTTTGCAATATGGCACGTAAGTACCTCAGAATGAGTGTGATTTGAGATATGTCTTTAATCGTGATCGTGTTTTTTCGACGCGCATATTTACGCGTAAGAGTGCCAGATAAGATTCATTTCAAATGTCTACCTCTTTTTCTTTTAGCTTTCACACTATCTAACATCGCGGGATCATTTCTTGGCAGATATTCCCCTCAGTGATACGACAGGTGCGCACCTGTATCTTCAGCTCACGTGTCCATTTTCCCTTTTATTTGGCTAATTTACAAATCCCCGCTGACCCAATTTGATATGCAGAAGAAAAACCTCGCACCACTGTGCAGCATCATAGATAAATCAAACGGCCTTCCTTCCAGATCAATTAGGGAAATATTGTAGTGAACCCCCCCTCCTGCTCTGCTCCCTCTGCCTTTAATCAAGCTTCAGCTCAGCTATGAACCAGTGCCAATATGACTGACTGCGTTATTATATTTGAATAATCTAATTATTTGCTCCGGGAGCAACATCTCCATCATGCAGACGGCCTTATGTAAAGACAGATTTGGGTCAGGTCTTCCAGCCTTTTGCCCCGAATCTGCCTTTTGCATGGAAACAGCAAGAGACCTGATGCACTTGGGATGACTGATCCTCTGGCAATTACAGCTAATAGTCGGGTCTGCCTGTCTGTCAGACAGTGACCCATGTGTCTGCTCACAGAGCAGAAATAAAGCTGTGAGAGTGCAGACACCCATGACAGTACAGTTAAAACTGAGTGGTCATGCAGCAAAAACACCTAAATAGAAAGCACCTTTATGATACAAGCCCACGCTGATGAAGAAGGAGACCAGCGTGTCCCGATTCATCCCAGAGGGACAGAAACACCTCCTTCACTATTGTGTGTGATGTAGATGCATCACCGGTGGGACGGATCACAATGGAACACTTTATTCTGCTTCAGCAATAATCCACATCGCACCAGGCTTTAGTTTGCATTCTGCTTGAGACGGTAGAAACACAGACGGCGACTCCCGTTCAAGGTGACGTGCAGCAGTGAGCTGCGGCTCCATACGGCGAGCAGGGAGGGCGATACAGGGTTTTATCGCAGACTGTAGAAGTTGATTGTGGTGAGTTTTCATTATCGGGATGTTCGTAAATATCGTCATGAGTGACAGATTCGTGATCATCTTATTTGAGATTATTTGATAGTGTGTCTTATCTGTGAAGTGATAAAAAAGTTCTTCGCAATGTAAAGTGGTACCAGTATGTTTTTGTGATTTTTTTTTAGTTTGAAGGATATTTTGATGATTATCAGGATAATATCGCGATCATTATTTTGGCCGATAATTGTGACATGGAACTTTCATATCGCCCCACGCCTAACTTAATTTTGAACAAACATAATCATGAAGAGTCTGGGATAGGAATGAGTGGAGCCATGAAAGTGTTCAGCAGAGCTGAGGCTGCCACCAAATGCTCATTTAGGCTCAGAAGATCTTAGTTAGCACATCAAATATGCTAAGATCTTCATCCAAAAATTGATGAATGTTTAATTACTCCAGAATCCAGATCCAGTAAGGTTGTTGCTCGGGGTGCCGCTCTGCCGCTTGTGGTCATCAGATCCACCCGTCGCTCCAAATAGGTCACTTCCTTCACTGGTTGCAAAAATGCCAAGATGGCTACGGCCAAAATGCAGAACTCGAGGCTTCAAAACGGTAGTTTGCAATAAGAGCTTCAATGAGCAAAATTAAAGGAGATGTTTGATGAATATTGTGCAATTATATCGAAACCCCCATACACTGTCCTCACTGTTACATTTTTTTCTTTTTACTATGCCTGATGACCCCATGTTTCACGTCACAACGCTATGAATTGTGGATAATTCTTTCTGGCAAAGTCTGTAGACATATGAACTTATTTAAAGGGTGAGTGAATGTCGCAAAATGTTCACTCGAGCACTAAACAATTTAAAGGTGGGCGCTCAGCCCACGTGAACTGTGGGAACGTGTCTGAGTCCTGAGGTTGGACATTGGGATAAGGCTGCACTTTGGCCCACTGACTTTGTTTTTGGGTCTTGGGACAGACGAGAGCCCGTTTTATTTTCAGAGCGGAGAGTCGGAATATAAGATTTAAGGAGAGCAGGTAGGAAGGAAGGAGTGTGTCCTTTTACAGATTTCATTAGAGATGGATAGGTAGCCAATGAAAGAGCCCAAACTGGTGTAAGACCCTCTTCACAGCAGCCACAGCCAAATGTCCTTCTGTATGTATCAGTGTGTGTGATAGAGGGTCAATACTGAACCCGAAACAAAGTGTGAATCTGTCAGCAAAATTAAAAAGGAGAGAGGCCTCCGGAAAAGAGCTATGCACTAATCATAAACAGGTGGAAGCTGATTGGTGTTTATTTAGCTAATCACAATCACCTGTGTGTTCATGTCTGAGAGCGTCATTGTTGGGCATAAATCACAGAGAATGTACCACGTTGGGAAAAAGACACCCACAGGTAAAAACTACAAGTTGTATTCCTGGAATGTCTTGACTTTGATCACCCCAAGGGTTTGATGAAGCTGTAGACCAGCATTTGTATTGTCAAAGCAAGAAAAAAACATTACAACGGATAAGACAGTGGAAGGGATATCTTTGAGCCAGCAAATTCACAATCAGTGTCATACTTGTTGATGTATTAGTTGTGCACGAGAAGTAAAATCTGCAAGGTGTAGCTTGAGTAATGTCTTTCAATGATTTAAAAGCAGAAGGCCAGGTGGGGGTTAGACTACATCTCCAAAGCATCGGAAAAGGTCTGAAAACAGCATAAAATGTGAACTGCCATAATTCAAAAACTGGATATTGAAAATACCAGTGAAAGTTCAACTGTTAAATGTCTTTTTTTAGTTTTATTGAATTAATGTATCACTGAGGTGACCTTCGCCGAGCAGCAACGTTCCTGCATCTGGAGTGTTAAAGTCATCTTAGTAGCTAACTGCATTGGTAGCATGGTAGCGAGCTGTCAATCACAAGGTAGCCCCGCCCTAAAGCATACCCTGCTTTATGTTCTATTTGACTCTAAATTGACCATAATTTACTAAATGAACATCATGCTGGATTAAAGAAGACTTGAAACTAGAGATTGAGAACATAAACTCATGTTTACAAGTAGGCTCATTTTCTCATAGACTTCTAGACAGAGCGGAGTCGCCCCCTGATGGCCAGCAGAAAGAATGACAGTTTAAGGCACTTCAGCTTTGGCTTCACTTTTTAGAACGGGAAGTTGCCGCCTGCTCGTAGCTAACAAATCTAACGTAAGCAAGGACAAGCTTGGATAATATCACACACAGAGATAGAGTGACTTAATAGATATTCCTCCATTATATCGTTACATAAAACATACTTGTTTGCTGCTATATTAATGCTCTGAATGTCTCTTTTGATTAACTGACCGATTTAAAGGTTGTAACGCTTTAAGTGATTAGCTCTGCACTCCATATTTTAAATACTACACATTATATTGATGATTAGCATGTTACAGTATTCTCACTGCGGGATGTAATGACGCTTTGACAGTTTGCTTCCAACAAGATGCAGCAGTTTGCAGAATCAAATAATCAAATACAACACTGCAGTCAGTCACCCATGGGAGTGCTCACATTAGCTATTTGGAAGTCATTCAATTAACATACAAGGTGGACTTTAGACCTCCCCCCGAGCTCTACGACTCAGCGCTTGACTGATTCTCCTACTGCGGCCCCTAATGTGCTCTAAGTGTCATTAAAGCTCGGAGCGAGCCACACACTCCTCTGACAGATGGGAAAGCCCCGCGGTGCAGATATGACACAGAGGTTGTCCTGGCGGCGTGACACAGGGCAGAATGTCAAAGTATCATTTACACTCCCAGATGGGGTTTCCATTATGCGCGTCAGTGGTATTTAGTGCATGGAACGTGCGGTGAAGTATGAAGAGTACATATGGATGAAGCAACAAGTAAGGCAGAATTACCCACTGAGCAAGGTGTGCTGCTTTTCTAGTACCACCAGGACCACAAAAGGCTCTGGTTTGTAGTAGTTTTGTAGTAGTGTGGCTGTTGCTCAGAGGTAGGGCGAGTTGTCCTCCAATCTGAAGTGTTGATGTATTATGATTGGTCGTCCCAGTTCCTCCAGTCTGCATGCCGAAGTGTCCTTGGGCAAGAACCCCAATTAGAGTTAGATCAGATCTTGATGGGCAGGTGGCTCCTCCTCAGTGTATGAATGTGTGAATGGCTAAATGTAGACTGAATGTAATGTAAAGCGCCCTGAATGGTCGAAGAGACCAGAAAAGCACTTTGGAAATGCAGGTTCATATCCTTGTAGTTAGAGTAACATCAATGGTACCACTTTTTAATAAGGTATCCTTTATGAAAGTATTCATCGGAAAGGCCCCAATCGAGTAACCTGGAAGTTAACGTCACACTGGTTTCCACAACAAAGAGCCAATGGGCCAAGACAAGTTTTAATGAAGTGCATTTTACAATGAAATTACTTTTCCTGGCAGTGGAGTCTTGTGGCTTTGAGGAGACCATATTGATTGTCTGTTTTATACGTTAGTAAATTATAATACTTGTCCAAACTTATTAATTCTTTCTATTTTGGTAGTAGTTTGACAAATAAAGCATCTCGAGCGTGGGCTGGGAATCTAGATTTAAAAAAATATATATACATCCAACCAAGAAAAAAGCCCCAGTGTTGCAAACTCTTTTCCAATATAAGTAGCTTGCAGCATTAGCTCAATTAGCTCAGCTTCATCTAACGAAAATCCACCAAATCGGTAAAACTTCCGCCCCATCCCTTCAAGCCTCCCCCCAAAGCCACGCCCACCAAATTATCATTATGAACATAAACAATGTAACATAAACAATGAATTCTAACAACATAAACAATGAGTACTAACAACAGCCATGCTGGCTCTTGTTAGTACTCCCAGCTGTGAAGCTAGCACTCATTACATAGAGAGAGGGAGGATTGTGGAGGCCAGGTGGAACCTCTTTGTGGCCGTGGCAGTGAGGTGCCTTTGTTCCTGGTCTCTACATGCCTTCCCTGTATTCACAAAAATAACATCACACAAAGCAAGCGGCAGGTTAAAAAACACCCAGGCGGCATTAGACATCAGGATTTCATGCACGGTTCACAATGTATTTGGAGGGGAGCAGCTCAGCTAGCGTCACACTTGCTGTCTTGCTTCCTGTGCCAAGCGTGACTTTGCACAAGTACAGGGCATTCGCAGGTTTAACGGAGGTGGCATGTGATTAAGCAGTCACGCTGCACATCCGTCATGTGTTCCTGTCGCTATGGGGCTCTGATGATGGGTTGCTATGTGCCGAAAAGGGAGAGAGTAAGAGAAAGGCTATGAGACGGTGGAGAAAGACTTTGAGGAAATACATTGAGATGAAATCTGAAGGATTAGACTCTCAAATGCCAGAAGGTTGATTTAGCTTCAGACACAGATGGGAAATTGTGGAAAGATTGAAACTGAGCGAGATATTTAGCCAAGCGTGCTTTGTGCTACTTTCCTAGCCCACCGGAGGGCAAAGCTCGTTCCCCTGATCCACAACGCTCAGACATCTACTGTCGGGGTTTGCTGGGGATAGACTGGTCAAGCCCAGTCTATAAAAGGGGGATGAGGCAGTGTCTGTCGAAAGACGACAAAGTGATGGAGGTGGAGTGATGGTATGATGGAGAAGAACATGGGAGCCAGAGAAGCTACAGATTTTGCGTATTGGGAGGTCAGACTAAAGCAGATTGGACTAGATGACTAGATGGAAAACAAAATGATGATCTGACATTAAAAGGAAGGAAAAGGCAGGTGCAAAGCTGGGAGTAGGCAGCAACGCAGACAGAGGAGAGATCAAAGGAAGACAGGAGTGATAGATGAAATTAAAGTTCTGTGTGGAGAGGCTGAAGTTTCCTGGTAGGGTACAAGAAACGTCCTGCGATGGATCAAGCTTTTCTTTAAGATGAGGTTGACAGCACGGGATACAAACGCAAAAATAGATAAAGGGATCGAGAGGGAAATAATTAACTGGAGAAAGGAGAAGAGAGCACTTCACTCACAGCAAGTCATTACTTGCTGTGAGTGCCCTCTCTGTCTTGTGGCGAGTGCAAACTCAAAGTTTGTACTGTACTCATCTGGATAATTCATGTCTTAATAACAGCAATGAAAGAAAGATGAAGTACATCCCGCTTTCCTCTTAATGTTCTTCCTACAACAGTATCTGGCGGTGTCTGATACAATTAATCATTCACTATATATAGGGAAGTTAATGTAGAGGATCATAAAAGAGAAAAGTGAAGCCGAACCTGGAGTGCTTTAAACTTGAATTCTCTCTGCTGGCCATCAGGGGGCGACGTTTTTAAAAACAGGTATGGAAATTGTAAATTATCTGAACAATTATGTTTCCTGCTATTTCTATGTCATATTTCTGTTTATGTCAGCAATACTTGCAATGTTACTTTTATTAAAGGAGTCATAACCTGGTTTTATACGTATCCAGCCCCCCTTGGATCGCTTTGGATCAATTCGCAAAACTTATTAGAAAAAAAAAAAAAAATTTTAATCAAACATTGAGCTTGTTCTGACCCTTTTTCGTACCGCGATTTTATCACGCGAGATTACGCGCGAGGTTTTGACTGGTCCGGATGTGCATTGTATAATATGTAATGAGGCGCGCGTTGATTCGCCGCAGGAAGGACAGAGCCGGGGGGGCTTGCCTGCATGCAGACTCCAAAACATAAACAGCCCCCTGTCATGGCGCACACACTAAATGACGAACCTTACGGAATTCAGGCATTTATGTACGAACCAGAGTCGGAACCCGAACCGGAGAGTGAAGAGCCAGAGACGGTTGAAGAGACACGTTTACAGCAGGACGTCAGGTAGCGGACGGGGGGGGGTTGGGTGGTGAAAGAGGGGTGGGCTTATGCAAGTAGCCTCCACGGTGACGTCACCGTAGGCGCAGAATCAAAATCTCGTGCTTTAGGAATGCACACCCTTGTGTGCTATTCCTGTTCGGAAAAAGAGCAGAAGCGAAAAAACGGCGCCACTTTCAAACTCCAGCCTTTCAGGCAAGTTTCAACTGAGGTCAAACACAGATATGCATGTTTTAACAAGAGAAATTGCGATTTCCTGGTGATGACTCCTTTAAAATTCTAGCAAACCATCTGAAGCGTCAAGTTACTGGACGCTCACAAAGGGCGGCAACATTTTTTTCCCTCCATTTCTGATTACGAACAATGTCAAGTCAAGACATCGGTGACGAATCTCAACACTGGTATGCTTTCATAACACAGCCCTGAAGTTGAAAAAGGTAAACTTGTGGAAATCAGCATATTTTGTAATTTTACAACTAATAAGTAGTCTATACAAAGACAGGAAAAATGTGATGAAAAAGGGTAATGACATTCAATCAAAAGGGCCAAAAGCTTGATTCTGAGTATTTAACGTACAGTGTTAGCATGGAATAAAGAGGGAGATGTGTGCTAAAAGGTGGAGACGTGCCTAATGATGAGAAAACAACAAGAAGTGAATTCATGTCCTCAGGTTTCACTTGGCATGCACAGCCGCACCGATACCTACCACACTAAATAAACTAGGAAGTAGCTGAGCCAAGTAAGACATCAGGGGGAAGAAATGCATTGGTGATACAATTAATCGCAATCTCAATGAAACAAACAGTCAACAGGGCTTTCTGGCACCGAGCAGCGGAGGCTATAATGGAGGTGGCGTTCCGTGTATAGCAGGGTCTGGTCTGCATCGATCCACTTGTTCATTAACCCCTGCTGGCTCCTCATCCATCATTCTGACTCCACGGTTTCTATTGTTCCACTGTACAGAGCATCCACTGGAGGATTATACCAGGGATCCTTGTCGTTCCTCCTTTTTCCTTTTCAATACCTCACTAGCTCTTCACATTTATATAAAAACACATAATTGGCAATTTGTGGTTTGAAAAGTGTTTTTTTCTGCTTGCTGTCTTTAAAACATGTTTTTTTTATTTTTTATTCATAAGCTTTGTCACTGATGATCTTACTAGAGGGGGCTGCACGGTGGTGTAGTGGGTAGCACTCGCGCCTCACAGCAAGAGGGTCCTGGGTTCGATTCCCGGGTCGGCCCGGGTTCCTTCTGTGTGGAGTCTGCATGTTCTCCCCGTGTAAGCGTGGGTTCTCTCCGGGTTCTCCGGCTTCCTCCCACAGTCCAAAGACATGCAAGATGGGGATAGGTTAATTGGTGACTCTAAATTGCCCATAGGTGTGAATGTGAGCGTGAATGGTTGTTTGTCTCTACATGTCGGCCCTGCGACAGACTGGCGTCCTGTCCAGGCTGTACCCTGCCTTCGCCCAATGACAGCTGGGATTGGCTCCAGCCCCCCTGTGACCCTAAATACAGGATAAGCGGTAGAAAATGGATGGATGGATGGATCTTACTAGAGGCTTAATTTGACAGAAACCAGAGTGCAGGTCTCGTCACATTTTGAATGTCTTTAAGACCAGGCTTGATTAGAGATGATCACATTTCCACATCATAGCTCACATCAGACAAACACTATTCCAGCGCTTCCTTTGTGGGCATGTCTAGTCAGAGTGCCACGTTATCACAGTTGACAAGTCTGTGAGGATTCAAGCATTTAGAATCAACTGGATTTGCGATGATTTTTCTTCCATGTAAAGACATTTGGAAAAATCCACCGTCACCTTTCACATCCAGTTGTGGAAACAGTCAGTACAGACAGTAGTGCCAAAGGTATAGCAGTGCCGGTGATTATTCATTTGATCGATATGTGTATACATAACTACCTTGTATGTTTGTACTATACTATATGATACCAGGATAAGAACAGCCATGTTACGGTTGTATGACGTTCACTTGAGTTCAGCCAGAACTCCAGCTCTTTAGTGAGTTAGTACATTTTAACTTCCAGTGAGTAGAATTTGGTATCTAGCACTCGACTTATAGTGTTTCGTGTCACGAGACTTGTGACATGAAACACTAAAACCATGGTAACGCAATAACGTTAAATTAGGAGCAACAGAAGTTCTAGTGTCTTTTCAAAATAAACTTCAGTCAGAAAGTTAGGCCACTTGGTCAGGTTTAGGAAAATGTAATGTCAACTTTCTGCAAGGAAGATATTTGTTCCATTTGATCTCGTCACAGTGAAGGAAGGGATTAACTGTGCCAGCAGTGTTTATTAGCATCAGGGAAACTGTCTTTTCCAGCTGTCCCCCCCGCCAAGGTGTTCAGCACAGATACAGGCTGGCACTGGAGAGCATGTCAGCGATGAAAACACAGGCCAACACCCAGCTCATGGACAGCCAGCGACCCCGGGGCGTTTTTATGCTACGTTTCTAAAGACGGATATTAAAACACAGAGATAGAGCCAACACATGCAGCGTAATTTTACAGGGTTGAAAGAAAAACAGAGCAACACTGGAACTGGGAAACTATTTCCAGAAACTGGGGTTTCCCTCTTGGCTCTTCTTTTCAAAAATAACATCAGCATCTGAAGCAGGCAACCCTTCTCTGAGCAGCAATACTGAGGTATCCACTGTTGGAACATTTCCAACATTTGATAATTAACTATACAACAGAAATGTCTTTGGAATTGGAATTGGATTGGAATTTGTGCTTATTGTGATGCTCTTTCTTGGAGTATCTTCAAATGCTTCTTATCCCTAAAATATGTTCAACTTAAGCTAAAGACTCATGCAACAGAATCATGCAAATAATGATAAGTGCATTAAAATGGTTAAATATTGGTTACTAAAGGCTTAAACTGTCTTTTGCATCTTGTGTGTTGGTTAATGTAAAAAATATGGATTGCATGCAATCAGTCCAGCACTGTTCAGATCACATCAGGCTGCATTGGAGCCAGCTTCATTTGGTTCTGAAATAATTGTCATTGCTAATTGTAAATGATTAAAGGTTGGTGAGGAACGGTTGTTGAGAAAATTAACCCATGTTGTGTGAGTTCAACACCCTAATGAATAATAGAGAACTGACTTTGAATAATTAAAGTGGACCTTGTAGTCTTTCACAATAGTGTGGAGGCTCCTCTGATCGCTGTTGTTGATTATAATCTTGTTATTTCCATACCCATGCCTTGAAGATCGCATGGAGGGGAAAGCGTGTTTTCCATTTGTTCATGGCTTCAACCTACTGAAAGACAGTGAGCACACATATACATCCACATGCTAGAACACAACTAATTAGGCTGAATCCGTCTCCTTTCCCTTACACACACACACACACACACACACATAAACACACACACACACACACACACACACACACACACACACACACACACACACACACACACACACACACACACACACAGCAAGGTGTCGATCCTCCAGCAGTCACAGTCTGCATTGAATCATGCTGTTTATGCAGAACTTGCTTTGCCAAGAGAGGAGCAGAGCCAGTTTGTTTACTGCTGCTGCCAGCCAACCTTGATTTCAAAGCAGTCTGTTAAAGTGAGTTTCCACATCAACATAAAACTGGATGTGCAAAAACAGAATGCGTGGTCATTGCCAGCGGAGCTTCAGCAGGAATCCCCCTCCAAGCGTGTCACAGCTTTGAGATCTGGGCTTCTGGTCTGCAGCTCTCAGGTCAATGTTGCTTCTGATCAGGACTGACTGAGCAGTCAATGGGAGCAAATTCTGTTTTGAAGATGGATTTTCCCTTAAAGGATAACAACAGCTTATAATGCCATGGATCTTGCTTTTGCAACATTGTTCTAGTTTCTGATGTTGGGAATTTGGTGTCATTGCTAAAAAGGAGTTTGACTGAACAAGAAAGGGATTAAACAGGGTGTGAAAATATTTGGAATTAAATATTTCCAATGTAAATATCCATCCTGGTGAAACTTTAAACCCATCGTACTGAAGCTTTCCTGCTCAAAGACAGATTTTGTTTTTTTTCCCCCAGTGGTGGCTTCAGAAGGTGTTCCTAGGTAGCTTTCTGTCCAAATATGACACTCCAAAATGGTTCTTGAATCACACCTATTCTGACCCCTTCCCTGGGACCAATTTGTCACAGATTCCCTAGTCGAAGTCCGGTTGTTTTATTCAGAACTTACTTCTCCATATGTGATCTAGGATCACTTTTGTTCTGACCCTTTAGCCACGTCCATCTTGCCTTAGTTTCAAGTGAAGGCTTTGGCTTTCTTCATCAAAGCAGGGTGGTTTTATTCAGGACCTGCCACTTCATAAGACTTATTGAATCAATCCTCCCCTGGATCCAAAACCAGGACCAGTCATTGACCCTGAGAACGCAGCTCCCAATGTGATGGGATACTGGATACACAAACCTCACTCGTGAAGGTGAAGGTGGTGAATCAATAGCCCCTTTTAGACAGAAGGTTCCGCCTTGATGGCGGAAAGGCGAGTGAAAATATGCAGCAAACTGGAGCGTTTAGATAGAACTCTGTTTGCAGCGTAACACCGCAATGGTGTCTGCGTTTAGATAGAACCCTGGCTTTGCGGAACGAGTGAGACGTCCCAAAGCGCGGCCACCGTCTCGTCTGTGGACTCGTCAGCCATGTGACGTATTCAATGAGCGTTGAAAATCTGATTAGCTCAAGTTTTGCTCGTCTCGCATATTTACATGACTCTTCAACCGCAACCGAAGTTGCTGCATCATAAACATGTCAATGCATATATCGGTGGCCTCGTACGAGCAACTACTGCCGTTTTATCTTCTTCGGATCTACGCTTTGAGCTCGTTAAATCCGTCGGCAGTGTGTCACCCTGCTAACGCGTCTTCACTACGTCACGTCTTTTCCTCCTCGGGTGCTTAGAGCGTTTAGATCGAACGCCGTATCGCCTCATCTCGCCTCTGATGCGGTTCTGTGACGACCTCCGTTGCCGTCTCAGAGGCATTATATTCTGTTACGCGTTTTCGCCTCGGCAAATGTTTAGACTGAGGACGGGGTAGAATAATGGCAGAATACTCCCGCAACGAAATGGCAGTCTAAAAGGGGCTTTTGAGGAGCAATGAACAAAGTGACGTCATTGACATGTTTATACTACAATATTATACCTCCCCTTAGCTCCCCCATAATTCCAACTATGGATCCAGATCCAGTAAGGTTTCCTGTACACGTAGTTAATGATCCTTTAAGCCTGAAATTCACTTCAGAGGATCCAGTCTATAACAAGGACGTAAGGATGTATAGGTGATGTATTTCTGCTGCACTACACTGTGTCTCTGTCGAGTGACGTGTGTGTGTGTGTGTGTGTGCGCGTGCCCGTGTGTGTGTATAATCCCATCGCCCATGAGGAGCAGCCCGAGGGAGGCTAACATACTGTAACAGAGCGAGGCAATGAGCCAGGATCACTGTTGGGATCCACTGGGAAATAACATGTAAAGTGCTGCCTGTCAGTGTAAGGGCGAGCCCAGGGAAATAACCCGGGATTGGTGCGAAACCCTCTGATGTTAATTCCCCATACTGGGCTAACGCATACATTCACATGTACATACGCCTCTGTTTCTTCCTCATAGAGTTCACGATGCATGGATCACATCCATCCACACACACACACACACACACACACACACACACTGATAAACGCATGCTTCTCTTACATCCTACAGTTCCCCCGTGGTGCGCACACACTGACTGACACTCCTATCTCTTCCTGCAATCTAACACACACACACACACACACACACACACACACCTCCCTCCCGAGGCCCAACTAGTCAAGTAATGACAGCTGTCTTTGTAGTGCAATTACCTCCGTTGCAACACCGATGGAACTGCGTATTTTATCCGTTGCTTCGAGCTGTTCCACGATGCAGCGGTGGGTGGGCGGCACGATCAGACGACACCGATTCAAGAGGTTTCAGATTTCCAAGTCTCTCACATGCAAATGTCGTGCCTCTAGGCAGAATTGATCTGGCGTTTGGATTGGAGCCGATCGTGTTAATGACGCGCAGGATGACGAGCCGGATCTGAAACGGAGGGCGTGGGGGCGCGTCCCAGTGGGAGCTCCAGCTACGTACGCTCATTGTGGGGGCTGGTTTTTGCCTGACGGTGCAGAAGGTGGATGGGTTTGTTCAGCAGATGATGCTGATATCCTCCAACCAGGACATGTGAGCAGAACGGAGCTGTTTGTTCAGCACCGCTCGCTCCGATATATATTTTTTATTATGTGTATTCCTCCTGAAATTACTACTACTACTAATAGTACAAAAGAGAAACAAGTGTTATTGTTCTTTTAAATCAACTTTCTTTAATGAAATAACTTGTTAGACCATGCCTCCCTTTGTGCATAACCGCCAACAAATATGGAACGAAGCAGAGAAAAGCATGTTATGAATGTTCTAATCCTTTTTTAATAATTATTGGAAATGTTTGGATCACACGAGTCAATGTAGAATTGTCTCAATGGGGAAAATATCCATTTCAGGAATCTAATTCTCCAGACACTAACACTATTAGTGTAGCCTGATCTTTATCTGCAACTAACAGGATCAATGAACAGACATGTACAGCATTCACAGGACAGCATTTAGAATTTGAATGTCAGCAAACCGGAGCGGGATGAAGAAACAAAGAGGTGCTCCAACTTTAAAACCGTCCCACTCGTTCACACTTCGCTCATGTGATCTGACTGTAACACGCTGCAGTCAGATTGAGACACGTGGACCCGAAGACACAAGAGAACTGGAAATCCGATTAATCTGTATATGTTAAAGGATAAAGCTGCCATCTCGTCAAACCAAAGCTCATTACGTCCTACTGAAATATATATATATTATATGAATGTATATGAATATAGCCAAGTATTTCAAAAAGGCTCAGTCATTTTCTAAAGCAGCTGGGCACTGCAGTGTGTAAGTCGTGCCATCATCGTCGGGCTGTTGGTCACTGTGGAACATGCTAATTAGTGTTAATTAGCAAATGAGCCCATGGTAAACATGGTGAACTTCAAGAGGTCTTATCCTACAGTGGTGCAAGTGAGAAACCTTCACCTTCACAGATATGGCAACCCCTATTATGTTATTATTATATTATAATTTAAAAAGGAAGACAATGTATATTAAAACAGTGTACATCATGTCTGCTATCCTCAATGCAGTTTTTATTATTATTTATTTGTATTTTTCATCATCAGTATTTATGTTTTTTCCCCTTATTTATTCCTTGGTCGGACATAACTGTAATAACATGCAGCCCAGCTTGCATTCAGACACTTGGGAGGCTGTTTATGATGACGACGATGCATTCTTTATTGTGCCGCTATTGTACTGATTCTATAGTCCTAATCTCTCTCTCTCTCTCTCTCTCTCTCTCTCTCTCTCTCTCTCTCTCTCTCTCTCTCTCTCTCTCTCTCTCTCTCTCTCTCAGATAACAGCTTTTGATGAGCTCCAGGCCGACTTCAAGGTGCCCATCGATCAGGGCAATCCTCTTCATGCGGTAGGTTTGCTCCTCCTCCTGTAAACACTGTCTTTGTTTCATTGTTTGTGTGTGGATTTCAGCCGTTGGCACTTATTTGATTTATAAAATTTAAATCAGTTTGCTAAAGGACACACACACATATCCTCACATCTCATCTTTCACTCCTCTCTTTCTCCATGAATTTTGAATAGGGCAGCTGGCAACATATTGGTTTTGTACACAGTCCTCTCCATATTTCCTGGCTCTAAACCAGACTGCTAGGACTTCGGGCCAAAGCAATTTTTATACAAACAAATTTAATGCAAATATAAATGAAACAAAAGTGACGAGCCACAGACAAAGATAAACATGCACTCAACAGTTGGTTGCCGGTCCCGTAACAAGCTTTTTCTAACCTACCACTCAAACCGAGGCACGTAAACCCCTGTAGGTCTAATAAGTCTAGTCTTGGAGAGAATTATGTTCCCATCCTAAGAAATACATTATTGAAACAAATTTTCTCCCGAATTCCGCTCACAAACGGGGGTTTACGTTGTAATTTAAAACAAATATGCAACAAAACTACTTGGTTAGGTACAGTAAAACATTATGTTTTGGCTTAAAAAAGTATATTTTGTTACTACTATTATTTAATTCAATGTTAAGTAAAATAAGTCAGTGTTGACTAATGGGACATGAACGGTGGTCAACTGGGTGAAAGTCATGTATTGGCCCAACAGCTGACTCCGACCTCCTTTCGCAGACTCATATTTTTGAAAAAAACAAAAAACGAAATATGTTTCCCTCAAGATGTTCTGGACAATGCTATTCGTTTTATAGGAACATACGTATTCGGAGTCCCGGCTGCACAGAAAGGTGCCAACAGCTAATAGTGCTCACTTCAGTTTATCCCTGATATTATTTACAGGCTTTTTTAGGCTAATGCAGGGATTTAGACTTTTAGTGGTGTGCTGTGTACCCTGCTGCTGTTTGAATAGGAGCATTTTAGTTTGGCTTACAGGCTATTATGTTTTAACAATAGTCAATTCACAGGTTAATACACAGGATTATTCATACATCCTCTATTCTTCTCGGCGGTCTGGTGAACAGAATGGACGTGCAGCGAATATTAACAATGAACAAATAAATGCTGCGCTTTTAAACTGTGATGATTTGCATTTTATATACATGTAAACATTTAAACATCTACTTTCACTACGTTGTCTCTCTCAAAAAAAATTGTGACGGTGAAGAAACATAGTGTTCTGCTTCGTCACTCCTCAAAATTGCCACAGCAGCAATCAGGAGAAGTTGAGGAGAAAAAGGCTGAACATTAGCGTTGGCCGGCGTGGGGAGAGGGGGGGCAGCCCCCGGTGAAGTTGTTTTAGGATTTGCTCCAGCCCGCTAAATCCTTTTCCCTTGAGTCTTTGGGGCTTTTACTAACACAGTTGGCTCTTAATAATGCATGGTAGTACAGTACAGCACGGGCGTTTGGTTTTGGAGGTGACTTTGACTTAAGAGCGGTGGACTCAATAGCTTCGCTGGAATATTGACTCCCATACACGAGGGGAAGAAAGATGGGAGAAAAGTTGGAGACACATTGATGAAAACATTTGCAAACTGGGTGAAAGTTAGACATGGATACAGTCGGGGGAACGATGGGTGAATGAGGATTTCTTAAGAGGCAAATGAAAAGAATCCTTCAGCTTGAAAGACAATTTTCAAGACAATGAAAACAGGGCATTAGACCAGATTTTCCCACTCATTGCCACTTTCATATTTTGTCATATTTGCATATCATTATGCAATGCAGAACTTATCAAAGGATCCAGCAGGGGAATGGGTACAAAAGGTTCCATCTTTCTTTTTCTTTCTCCTGTCACTCTCTCAACCCATCATTTCCCCCTTTGCCTCCTGCTTCTTATATGAAATGCTGCCATCACTGCCCAATTATGGATGCAAATCTTGATATGAACAATTTCTGTTTCAAATATTAGTCTAATGCATCCTCAAAGCTGTCACTTCTCTTTAAGTTTTTATGACAGGTTCAAGTTAATGCAATGTGGTTTTCTGCTGGGTTCCCACAAGCCCTGAAATCCCTGGACAGTTTGTGGATTTAGGAAATTGATAATAATTTCCATGGCTAGTGATGCAATTGTTCTTGAAATATTTAAAATGACTTGAGTTATGTAAGTGACCAAATTTTACAGGAGTAGTTCAGCACTTAACAAGCTTATTCTTTCCTAAAGTAAGATGAATATTTTAATTATACCAATGTCATGTCTGTGCATTAGAAAGAGACCAAGCAGAACAGTTGGCCTGGCTTGGCACAGAGACTAATGGCAGCACTTAACTCCCATGTCCAAACCCACTAATTGTCATTTTTAGAAAATTAGTGGATTAAATAACAAGATACGTGTCAATAGCTATGGAGCTGTTGATGTTGTTTTATTTTCGATAAGACCGGCTAGCTAAGCCAGCTAGCTATATAAACCAGCTAGCTGAGCCAGCTAGCAAAGCAAGCTAGCTGAGCCAGGCTGACCACGTCCTGACTCCATGCAGCGCCATACTTAAATCGCAGTCATGACATCTTAAATGTATTTGGTCATGGTTATTCAGTCTTTCCAGTAAGAGGTCATTGCTGTTGTGTTTTTGACCTGCACGTCCTATAGAGCAGTGATCCCCAAAGATAGGTTTATGGGGGATTTTACTTGGGTCCCAAAATACATTTTAATTGTGTTTCTTCCATAGTCTCTAATTCAACATTTAAATGTGCAGTTCCCTTTTGAGCCTGGATGTTGGCATTGTTTTGATAATGGTAGCATTCTTCTAACGTTGAATCTAATATGAAAAGCTAACGTCCATTCTGTTTGAGCCATCACTAAAACTTGGGTTCCCAGATAAGAGTTTGGGAAACGCTGATTCAAATCAAACATATCTTCACTTAACACATCCTGTGAACGGTATCTTTAACAATCAGTCATGGACTCGGTTCACACAGAGCTACTGTAGGTGGGTGGGGGGGTTATTTAAAGGACTCACTATAATATATAACATAGTAATATACCTGTTATGGAGCTTACTTTAAATCATTTTTCATCCATTGGATCCGAGTGGAACTGAAATTCTCCTGACTAGTCTCTGGAAATATAACCAAACCACTGATGACATTTCTGAGGACGTTTAAGTACTTATTTTTTGAATCAATTTGGTAGGAGCCATCACTCCGCATGCTAACAACCCTTCAAGCAATCATTTCCTGCCAGCCTGAGGATATTTTGTCCCGTCAACACTTACCTGACTGCACAACTCACACATGTATGATAGATATGCAATGGAACATTTAGTTATTTAGGAGGCAAATTTAAGTCTGTTTTTGTCGATTGTATGACATAAAGAACCAGCGTTTTACATTTGACTCTGTGTAACCAGTTACCGTGTTTCTTTCAAGTAACTTGCATTCCGTTGTAGAACAGAATTTCAAAACCTTAACTTTATCTTCCATTTTCCATCTTCTCCCTGTCTTTTTTAATCCAGCAAGTTGATGACTTCATCCTAAAATACGAAGCTATAATTCTCCTCCCCTCTCTCTCTCACACTTACACAGAAACCATCTCTTGCATCCAGCTTTCCTTCCTTCCTCTCGTTCTGTCGCTGTCTCTGTTTCCTGAAACCAGGCAGTCTAATTAGCGGTTTGTGTCAGCGTGCAACCCCTCGGGGAGGAACCTCACATTGTGTGGACCCTTCACACACATGCATGCGTACGTGCGCACACACACACTCACAAACATACATACATATCCCTCATATCCCTGTACTTTATTGATATATATATATATATATATATATATATATATATATATATATATATATATATATAATATATATTAGCCATCAAAATATAATGTGATGGATATTGAACCCAAACCTTAAAACCATGTCTTGACTCTCAAACAGAAAAGGTCCTCACTCACTCTCTATTATGTAGAAGCATATCACAAATCAATATTAATTTATTTGCTTCCTGCAGTGCTTGTGGCATCTGTTACTTGCGTGACTGTTACGCGCATTCTCACACACACGCGCACGCACACACACAAACACACACACACACACACACCTTCACATGCTCACGTTGCTTTATTATGATGGGATAAAGCTATAGCCAGGAGCAATTATGATAATATCTAAATCTAAAATCAGAGGCATAAGTGAGGACAGAGATGAAGGAAAGATTGGGGTCTTCATGAATGCAAATTTATGTTTTTATTAGCGTAACTGATTGATGCTCATCCCATCAAGGGCATAACCACAAGCAGGCGACAGCTTCTGTATCATCTTCGCACCTTTTGAACGCAACCCCTCGTCCTCCGCATCACTCCATCTCCCTCGCCGCTCCACGCCTGTCTCCCCCGCTTAAATTCAAGTTTTACTTGAGTCGGAGGGGGACATTTATTTTCATGGCATTTAAACGCACTCTACGTCAGAGGAACATTAGCATTACAAACACACATTTTTCCCCACTTCATCTTTAGGGGTTCATTGGCAGCAATGCAAACACGATGCACTTGATGTGAATGAGAATTAAATTGGTGATGGTTAAGTAAAGGTCAATACAATATATTGCCCCCCACACGCACACACACACTTCTCATTGCCAACCCCTTACTCCGACTCTTGTTTATACTTCCGTGCTGCTCTCGCTTGTCAAGTAAATTCTAGCTGAGTAACATTTCAAAGAGACATCAGCCTAATTGCTTGCTAATGAGAAGACAGTTGTGTGCGTGTGCGTGTGTGTGTGTGTGTGTGTGTGGTAATGTAAATTAACAAACACACATGCGGCTATTTGAGTGGAATCTATTTGCGCGTCCTCGTTCCGATCCGGCAGGAGATGAAGGCGACGGGAGACGGTGTCGTTGGGAGTGATTTGGCCCGGTCCTCGATAAAGTCCGTGTTTTCAACCAGAAATAGACCTCAGCAGCGGAGATAATTGGCTATCAGACGTGGCCTTTCATGGCTGTTGCGTTGTGCGTGCGTGTATATAAGTACACAGTGATGTGGGTGTGTGTACGCGGTGGACGGGATCACTTTAAGGACAGAGGGAGGGATAGAAGTCTGCATTGTGGAGGACATGAAAGACTTCCTGTACACGCTGCAGCAATCTGTAATCTACCACTATAAATACACCCCCCACCCCCTTCTGTTCCTCTTCCCAATCACGGATTCCCTTTTTTGTCCATCATGCATTTCACATTGCACTTCAAAGTATTTTTTTTCCAGCTGAAATGGCTTCTCCTTGTACTTTGAAACATTTGAAATAAGGAAAAGTAAAAAGGCAGTGCAATATATTTTCCAATTTTTGTTTCTCCCACGCTTCCTTCAGTTGTTCTTGTAAAATGAGGTCCATCCCGTGAGGCGTTTTTTTGGGGAGATGAGAGGGAGAAGTGGTGATACTGTAGTCTCTACACACACACACACACACACACACACACACAGATATGTAAACGTTCCACAATGATACAGCAGTCGTCCTCGTATGTTACTACCTTTCACCTATTTCTTTCTCTCTCTCCATCTCTCTCCATTGTTACTGGGGTGTTACCTCAGCCAGCCTACCCAGAATCCCCCCTGGTCTCATTATTTAGAGCACAGGCATAAATTAAACATTTTGGAGGAGAAACCTATGTCACAGTCTGAGCTTCGTAAAAAATAGCAATCAAATAGTGTTTGTATGTATGTTTAAATCCTATTTTAAGAAATGACGTACAAACTATCGGCATCTAACCTTCAAACAGCAAATTTAAAGGAGCTCCTTCAAGGAGCAGTTCACAATTTTTGGTCAACTCATATCATGTTTTTACTCATCCAGCAGATATGGAGCAACGTTATCATTTACTCGACTTGTTTCTGCCCACCTGACCTTTGCTAACTTTGTCTCACCCTCCCCAACCCACGGGGGCATGACATCACATGACATAATTATATACAGAACATTAAATAAATACATTTAAATTAAACACATGAAGTGAAAATAAGATAGTAATTAGCAACAGAGAGACATTTCTACACGAATCACAGTTCTAAACAAATCACAGTTCTAAATGAATCACAGTTCTAAACGGATCACAGTTCTAAACGAATCACGGTTCTAAACGAATCACGGTTCTAAATGAATCACAGTTCCAAACGAATCACATTTCCAAATGAATCAAGGTTCCAAATGAATCATCACAGTTCTAAACGAATCACAGTTCCAAATGAATCACAGTTCCAAATGAATCACAGTTCTAAATGAATCACAGTTCTAAACGGATCACAGTTCTAAACGAATCACGGTTCTAAACGAATCACAGTTCTAAATGAATCACAGTTCTAAACGAATCACAGTTCTAAATGAATCACAGTTCTAAATAAATCACAGTTCTAAACGCATCACAGTTCTAAACGAATCACAGTTCTAAACGAATCACAGTTCTAAATGAATCACAGTTCCAAATGAATCACAGTTCTAAATGAATCACAGTTCTAAATGAATCACAGTTCTAAACGAATCACAGTTCTAAATGAATCACAGTTCTAAATAAATCACAGTTTTAAACGCATCACAGTTCTAAATGAATCACAGTTCTAAATGAATCACAGTTCTAAACGCATCACAGTTCTAAATGAATCAGTTCTAAACTAATCACAGTTCTAAATGAATCAGTTCTAAACTAATCACAGTTCTAAATGAATCACAGTTCTAAATTAATCAGTTCTAAACTAATCACAGTTCTAAATGAATCACAGTTCTAAACGTATCAGCCACCCTGACCTGACAGAAGAGGATTATTGGCCAGACCACAACACAGACAGACGCCCAGTGACCTGTGACCCATCCTGCTCTACTCTAGCCTTTTTAGGAGAAAAGAGACACACACATAAACACAAGTGTGTGTGTGACTGGATATAAACTCAACTGTGTGTCTGAGTTCGCAGTTTTGAAATTACGTCACTTCACGTGTATGTGTGTGTCTGTGTGTTTGTGTGTGTGGTGTGCACACACAGATTGTAAACAGACACATCAAAGGTATGTGGGTTTGTCATGATTCTAATGCTGTGTTCAGAAAAAAGGTAATTTAGGCAAAGCTAATTTTCTGTGCGGTGCGATTGCATTAAAGTCAATGCAAAGAAACAACATATTCCTGCGAGTTGAAATATTTCAACTCTAGCAACAAATTAGCGTGACGCCTCTCAGCGATTCTCTTCCTGCAGTTTTTTCGAGGGGCGAAGAAGAATTGGTCACCTGACACCTGCTTAAAGGAGCTACTGTTAGCACATCATGTTCGCGGTTTGGCAGTACTTAACAGTGGATGTTCCTACCATAAGACGGCAACATGCAACACAGGGCTCTCACAAGCATTTCTTTTTCTCTTTATCTTTTTTTAGATCGACAACGGTCAGTTTAAACGATTTTTGAGAGCTTGAGAAACTCGCCGCGACACAAAGGCATTGCACGGCTTCTTACATACCGTAAATCCTCTAATATAGACAATGAATGGGAAGCGTGGAAATAACTTGAGCCAAAATCATGAGAGCCCTGTGCAACCAAGACTCAATTTCGAGGGGTGGCACGAGTGTTGAAGATTTGCACTACTGTTTTATACTGTTCTATTTAAAAATAAATGGCTTCCATTTGCTGTATTCATTCATGTTTTACAAAGGGTTTAATCTGAGCCAGGCCTTACCACAATGATAATCATATCACAGTCATGCAGGCGTAGCATGATCTTTTTCTTTCTTTTTTTTAACACACTGGTATCGTAATCGGGAGGGGAAAAATGGTATCGGAACATCTCTAATAGTAATTAAAGTAGTAGACTTTAAACCTGTGAAGACATATAGTAGAGGATGCGTGAGGCTAATGAACATGTCTTGATGTCCATATGGGTCTAAACGTCAACGCAAAGACGCAAGTTGCTGCAAATTCCCACTGCAGAAAACGAATGCCACGACGGACCAACAAAGTTGCGTTTGAATCAGTATCAGTGAATCAGTAATGAAGGCAAACATATCGTAGCGGTCTGGTCTCCAGGAGCTCTACCATTGTATCTATCAAACTACAAGTACAAGTACAAGTACAAACCAAAGACTGTCTGTGTTACAAACGACAAGTTCGCTGCTGTATTCATGCAGAGAGAATGTTATTTTCAGTGTTTACATAGCAGCTACAGTGTTAGCGTAGCCTAGCTCTGAGCAACTGAATGCCAGAACAAGCATTTTAAGTTATTTGTGTATCGTCTTGTGGACAGACTTAAAAACAACATGACTTCAGACTTTTTTTTGGCAAGTCAAGGCAGGTGAGCATATACTTTTGACAATATAGTGTGTATGGAGTGACTGTCTTCAAGCACAAACAGGGTGACGCTCAGATCAATATATGATTCATAAGCAGCCAGAGTTGTGCATCGGCAGCTGTGGAGCCCAGCCGAGTCCAGAACGCGTCTCTATAGGAATCAGTTAATATTTGATGATGATGTTAAAAGCTTTGGTGAAACGGTGGCTGTTCGAGTCAGCATTGTGACGAGTGCTGAGTTAAGCATTTTACAGTTCATTACACAAGCTGAGAACACTGGAATATTGAAATATTGTTACTTGTAGAAACACAATAACTCCAGTGGCTGCTGGAGACAAAGCTCTCTTGATATCTCCTCGGAGATCCCATGAGTCAAACTAAACTACTGATGTGGAGACAATACAAAGATTGATAAAGTGGTTCCAACCACATCTGATCCCGAGGGATAATTAGACCTGATCCAGAATGGTATCGAACCAAACTGACCTAAACAGAGATCAATTGCAGCATTAAGATTATCATTCCTGCATCATATGTTTCTCTCAATAATGATGACATACTACGTAATCAGAGCGGATAAAGAGCCTCCTTAGATCCCCCCCGACAGATAAGCTGTGTCCCAATTCAGCAGCATCCTTCGATGGACGCAGACTTCATGGTCTACATCAGCCGGGTCTCCTGAAAACCCTCTGGTGTTTTTTTCGCCATATGTTGTTAAATATGAACAATATGATGTGATCTAAAAGGGTTAAAAAGGAATTTTGTATTTCAGCTCAAAACGCATCCACCAAAGTTTGTTTTTGTATATAAAGTCCTGAATCGAGTCCCAGTCTTTATTTATTTATTTTTTTGTCACGACTTGGACTCCACGCCTCTGACACACCGTTAAAAAGAGTTCCAAGACGTGGGTGTAGTTGGCTGAATTTCTTCTGGAATCTATTTTTATATAACATACGGACAGCATACTAAAAATGTCTTATCACCTCCTTTCAGTAGAACGATGAACCTGCACTGTTTCTGTTCTGTTTCATCCTTCACCAGATGTTGGATGTCTGTGAATCCTGTGAAGGATGTTATAAGCTCACCTTTTTCCCCGTTTGTCTCCTCACAGAGGGAGAGGCTGCGGAACATCGAGAGGATCTGCAACCTGCTGAGGAAGGTAAGCAGAGGCACATCTGGTTTACGTCCTGCATGTGAGCGGTAACTTATTACCGGTGGAAGAATGTGTACTCCAGAATATGACATGGGGGAAAAAACAAAACAAGTTACCAATCAATTAGCTTCTAAGCTGACTTTAACACTTAGCTGTCTAGTTTACCTTAATACCTCCAACATGGCGACGGCCAAAATGATAAATTCGAGGTTTCAAAGCGTAGTGCACAAACCAATGGGTGACGTCGCCATGACAACGTCCACTTCTTTCACCTGATACTTTTATAAGCAGCGTTTTTTCACAATTTCTTCAACACTTTTTTTTTCTGCTTCTGCTTGACAATCTATGATTACGTTTTGGAGTTATGTGAGTAGTTTGAGCTGCATATCGGTGCTCTACAGGTGTACTTGCAGAAGTTCCATTATAAATGAGTTTTAGATTTGCACAGTGACTTCCTTTGTCTTCTTGCCTCATGTTTCACTGACATCAAAGGGGAGACGGAGATGGAGAGGTTCTGTGTTGCGCTCTGCAGTCACGCTGTCTGTTTCTGTGTGTGTGTGTGTGTGTGTGTGTTTGCCTTGAGGACTCAGTATGAGGATTAGAAGAGGCCTCCGCCCAGCTTCAGTGTGACATCTGTTTCTCTCTCCACCTTCTCGCTGCACGTCTCATGTGTGTGCACGTGTGTGTGTGTGTGTGTGTGTTTCTGCTTTTATGCTGGAGGTCCATCGGTGGAACAGCTGATCCTGGTTATCAGTGTTGTCAACTGGAGCCCTCCGCTGGGCCCCGGGGAGGACGTTCTCCCTGCAGAAGACACATGCCGCAGACAAGCCCACATACAGTTCATTCACACACTCTTGCTCTTGCAGCTGTGACCTACTGTTCAGGGATCATTGGAGGTGGCTGCAGATGTGCTACTACGACCTCAAAGTACAATCCCACATGGTTGATGTTCAGAATGAGAAAACACCATCCTCCAAAGAGAGAGCTTCTAAACAAGAAGTCAATATATCATCAGATTATTAACCATAATTTTGGATCTGGTCAAATCGCTTGGCAGTTGATCAAATGGATTTCTGGATGGTCATAAATTTTGCTTTTGCAATTTGAGCAGGTCCGCAATCTGATTTCCTGCATGCTTGCGGTCAATAAATCCTTTAATGAAGTTGTTATATTACTTGAGGACTATTTTACATATTGGTGACAAAGGCTGCTGTCACACAACTAACCTTTTAGAGTTTGGTGAACTCAGGTCCTGGTTAGTCCAGTTCGTTTGGGCTGGTGTGAAAGCTGTGGGTCTTCTTGGTCCGCTTCGGAGCAGATTCTGGTGTAGTTGGTTTGTGGTGTGAAAGCAAATGAACCAACTTCAGGATTTTATAATAGCATATAGATTTAAGCATCATTTCAGGAGCAAAGTACAAATAAATCCATTTGCTGATTGAAGGAAGGAAACAATCTAATTGATCTGTATTAAGCTATGTAACCTTGTTATGCAACTCAGGACATCATGCACATCAGTGCAGGTATTTCCCAGATTAAGAGGTCAAAAGCTGTTAAAACTGCTCTGCTTGTATCCGACACTTTGCACTTTGTCAGTACATTAAGATTTTACATTAAGATATTACATTTAAGTGCTGCATAAACATCTGCAGGTTATTTGATTACTCCGCATTGTTGATGATGAAGCAGGATGTCAATCTCCCAAACTGTCCAGTCATCAGTTAGTCTGTATGTCTAGAACTAAAAATCATGATCCTAAAAAAGTGAAGCCAACGCTGAAGAAACTTAAACTTGCATTCTCTCTGCTGGCCATTAGGGGGCGACTCTTCTCTGATTGCATGAATGTCTTTGAGAGAATGACGGGCTTCAAAACTGAAGTCCACAAACCAAAGGGTGACGTCACCATGACTTGGTCCACTTTCTTTTTTTTTATACAGTCTATGGTCCTGAACAAATCAACCCAACTAAAGGTGTGAAAGCACTCTAAAACTGTACTCTTGTTGTGATAAAGGGGATAAACTAAACTAAACTGCAGAACAGACTGCTGCATTCCTAGTAATTAATGTTGGTCTCCGCAAGCACTTTGAAATGTTTAGCACATTCTAAATTCCTTTTAAATGTCGCAAGGCAAAGAAGAACCCAGGGAGAGTTTGTTCAAATCAGCTGAGAATAAAATAACCGGAGATCAAGGTGCTTAATCACATTGATGCCTTCACACTGTCTTAGTGCTTTAGTGGATTCGGCTGATTGAGGACCAGCATTATCTAGTGACTCAATGAAAGCAAAGAGGAGTGGAAAGAGAGGAGATCCCTGCCAAGAGCTGCAGGTACAATTTCCTTTTCCAAGCATCCAGTGGAATTCATCACATTTATGAACTCCATGAACACATTTTATGAGCTATATTTCGACTCTGTTGCAAACTGTGCATGTCAGTGTGAATGCCCGAGGTCCTGATGCAGGGGGATCTGCTTCATTGTGAAGGTTTTTATTGCCCTCCTTTCTCCAGAGCTCTTCTTCCCTATGTTGACACTATTCAGCTCACTCCAGCTGGCACAGTCACAGCATGGTGGTCTTGATTGATTCGGTTCAAAAGCTTTGGCTGCCTTTCAGTACATGCGCCATATTTGTTCTCAATAGAGTGCGTTTGGATGGATTCTGGACGCCTGCAAACCAGGCAGAAACCTTCTGAAAAGCTTATCTTGAGTGCCTTAAACTGTCATTCTCTCTGCTGGCCATCATGGGGCAACTCCTCTCCGATTGCATTGAAGTCTACTAGAAAATGACCCAACTTCTCTCTTTATTTATTATCTCAGTAAACACTGTTTCAAATTGTCATCAATACAGCATGATGTTCATTAGTAAATGATGGTCAATTGAGAGCCAAATAGATCATAAACAGGGTATGCTTTAGGGCGGGGCTACCTAGTGATTGAAAGCAGTGTTGCTACCATCGCTACCAATTCAATTAGCCAGATGACTAATAAGATGACTGTAACATTTAGTTGTAAAGTTGACCTTGAATCATGAAGCTAACTGTTAGCAGCTTCAATCCAGATGGATCCAGATCCAGTAAAGTTGCTGCTCAGGATGTCCTTGTGCCGCTTGTATCAGATCCACCCGTCGCTCTTCTACAGTCCAAATATGGTAACATCCTTAACTGGTTGCAAAAATTCCAAGATGGCAACAGCCAGAATGCCAAACTCGAGACTTAAATGCAGTCTATTCTGCAAACCCATACAGATGACAATAGTTGAAGGGATATTGTGTGTCCTTTACTCTGAACTGTGTGTGTGTGTGTGTGTGTGTGTGTGTGTGTGTGTGTGTGTGTGTGTGTGTGTGTGTGTGTGTGTGTGTGTGTGTGTGTGTGCGGCTTTAAGATATGCAGTCTTGTGGCTTGAAGCCATGAGCTGGTATGTTGTCACAGCAACTAAGCAAACCTGAGTGTACTCATTAGCACTCTTCTTGCCTTTATTCTTGGACCTGTCTTTCTCTGTTTCTCTCTCTCTGCCTCCCTATCCCTTTCTCTCCATCTAACCCTCTCTCTACACCTCCCGGAGTGTAGTAATGCGTAGGTGAGGGAGGATGAGCACAGCACGTTACATTTAGTTTATTATTAAGGTGCCATGGGTACTTTCATGCCTTTGTGTTGACGACAGCGGTGGCCTTGTGTTCTCAGGTTGTCTGTCCATACGTCGTTGTATTCTCATGAAGGTCGCCTGGAGAGTTTCTTCAAATTTGCCATGAACGTCTGCTTGGACACAAGGATGAACTGACTGCATTTTGGTGGTCAAAGCTCAAGGTCATGGTGACCTCATGTCATCTCTGGAGAGCAATTTTATTATACATTGACTGTGAGTTGCCCCAAGCGATTACATTGCAGCCAGTTTAGCTGCTGAACAAATTTCGGAAAGGAGGGACACATCGTAGGTATCCCATAATGTTCAAGTCTCTTTGGGGATTTTAGAGAATGTGTTACCATCCTGTCATCCGATGCACACTAATATTTGTTGTGTTATTGATTCAAAAATCGTCGGTCGCAAAATATGACGGCGAGTGCATCGTGGAAGACGCGTGATAGAACTGCTCCAGTTCTTTGTGAGTCTGTCCTCGTGTGAAATCAGCACCACACTCTCTCCACTTCTGAGACTGTTATGACTGCCCACCCCTCTTACTCTCTCATTACTCTCTTGGGTTTTGTGTTTTTCCTGCTCTCTCTGCCACCCCCCCACCCCCCCCCCCCCCCCCGCCCCCCCACACCCCCACACACACACACACACACACACACTCTCTCCCTGGCTGTTTGAGTCTTTGGAAAGAGATGAGAAAGGAGTCAGACATTAAGTGGTGGCTGTGATCTCTGCTTCTGTGTGTGTGTGTGTGTGTGTGTGTGTGTGTGTGTGTGTGTGTGTGTGTGTGTGTGTGTGTGTGTGTGTGTGTGTGCGCCCGCTAGTGATTGTGTAGATCCAAGTGAGTAAACAAAAACGTTTTCATTTTTTTAAAATATTATTCTCCAGATTGACTGATGCCAGTTACTGTGGTAACGCCATTGCCTGCAGTCGAGTGTCATTTTTGTACAGCCAAGCTGTTTTGGGAATGGCGTTTCAGGTGTGTCTTTTCAAAATAAACTTCCAACATAAGTTTAACAAAACTACTCGGTTATGTTTAGGCTGCTAAAGTACTTTGTTGGGTGTAAGTTCGAAACGTTAGGCACCTAGACAATCTGTGACCTGGAAGGTGCAGAAAATCATGGTGTGGTAACACCTGTGTATTTACTTAGCTAAAACAAAAGCGGGCTCAGGTGCAGCTAATTTGTATTATTTGTGAACTTTGTTTGGTGTAAGTTGATACGTTAGGTAACCAAACTATGATAAAATAAGTCAATGTTCGTTTTCATACGGAACAAGAACAGCAGTCTCCTGATTGGTTTGTTTGACCATCCATCTTCCCCTCCCTACCCTCCTATGCAGACTTCCTCGCTCTTTGTATTGCATCTGTTGCTCTGACATCTAATATTAACGTGGATGCAGGGCTTGAAGACCTCCGGCACGGTGCCGGAAATCCGGCGTAGCAATATTTTGGTGAAGTGTTTTTTTTTTTTTTTTAACTGTAACCAGTCGTTTAAAGTGATAGTTCCAACTACCAATGGTACTCAAGGTAACCAAGGAGTTCTAGCCAATCAGAGCAGAGTAGGGCGGGCCTTAAGTTTCCAGGCACCTCGGACCGGGACAACGTAGCCAGAGCGATTGATAACATCAGCCCAAAGGCAGCCCTGCACACTTTTCATTCAGACAAACTAATGCGACTGCCACAGTTGTTAGATTTCATCAATGAGACCAACATTAATCTAATAAAAAGAATTTAACCAGCCAGCGGCAAACCTCTAAAAGCGTGCGGATAAGTTACTTGGCTCGTTTTTCTCCCCCGGGATGACGACAGAGGTTGGCCCCGGGCGATCAGATCAGTAGACCGGCGCTGCCGCCGCTGTGACAGCCGTTGCCCTGGTCACCGGTCGCGGCTCCCACAGACTCTGCACTGGATTAAACTGTGACTTTCTCGCATGAAACATATTAAAACTGTGACGTGTTAACAGCGCTAAAGCCAGAATTAAAACAGCTTTTAGCAGCTTTACTGCTATCGCTGTCGATTGCCGCGAACTAGCGATAGCGATGCTCATAGGCGTAATTTATGGGGGGGATGGGTGGGTTGCAACCCACCCAATAATCCAAACCAGCCACCACAACCCACCCAATATGATATCACAATTATTGATATTGAATGTTCAGCATTATAATCACAACAGTGTGGTAGATTTTCTCAATTTACCAGTAAAAAATAGTGACGTTTGTCTGTGCCCCCTCCCGCTCTGAGATTTGGTTTCGCCCACCTTGCCGGACCTGCGCTTCTCTACTGTCTCTCCCGGTCTCTCCCGGTCTCTCCCCGCATCAGCGGTGGTATGAAGAAAGCACGCGAAAAAAAGCAAAAGAATAAAAGTATCTTCCCAACAGGAGGTAGCTACTGCTAGGGCTCCAGTGCCACCTCTCACGGTTGCCCCCCCCCAGCCGGCGAGTTCGACAGTGCGTGCGCGTATAGCCCCGTTCACATACGTCGCTACTCGCCCGTCACTCGCTTTCTCGCTGAATTCTACTCGCTGGCAAAAAAAACTCCGGCGGCGACTTCAAGCGACAACTCTCTGTGGAACTCTCTGTTGACGGCAACTGTCGATCATCTCTATTCTACATTGTGATTGGTACTCGCTTCACTCGCATCGCAGAAAGTTAAAATTATTTTATCTCCGATCGACCACATCGCATCGCCTGTCCTGGTCCACATTCCGCTAGAACACATTCACATTCATTGACAGCTGTCTCTCAGAGATGGGCGAGTGACGACGTATGTGAACGAGGCTTCAGTCAAGACCAAAACACCAAGGAAGGCTGAGGAATAGTCACCCACTTTTATTATTATTATTATTATTATTATTATTATTATTATTATTATTATCATTATTATTAATAATAATAATAATAATAATAATAATAATAATAATAATAATAATAATAAACGAATTGTGTTTTAGTCATTTTTGTTCTCATCTTTTCTTGAATGCTTAAACTCCTCAACCCCATTTAGTATGTCAACATCAGTACCAGCAGTTTGTAAGAAATTGGTCAGTAATTGATATGTCATATTTTGTTTCTCAGAATTCACCAAATTGATGCATTAAAATGAAATTATTCAAAATTTTCTCCCGGGGGGGCATGCCCCCGGACCCCCCTAGAGGATCGCAATCCCCCCACCATAGTCTCCAAAGATCCTGTGGGAAACACTACAAACCCATTTGTAATCGGGACAAAATACTTAAAGTTAGAGACAATTAAGGACCATGAGTCCTAACAAGAACACTTGCACACACTTTAATGTGTATTTTGTACACGTTCAAGACCCATTTTTATGCATTTTCTGAGTCGGTCAACTTTATTTTAGGCACAAACTATATATCTGGGCTGGTAAACCCAAACCTGCCGCAGTGGCTGGTGGCCAAAGAATATATATATATATATATATATATATATATATATACACACACCTGCTTCACAGGTGGAAATCTCAACCACCCCAATGTTCAACTCAAAGTTACGCCCTTGGTGATGCTAATTTCTGAGGTATTATACGTTAGCATTAAGCTAGCGGACTTTATGCTTAGTGATACTGGCTGTGTGTGTTTTGAATGTTGTTTCAAACTATAATGTGGGTTTACTCTCAAAGTGCACCAGATTAATTCATTTAGATTGCAAATGTTCAGAATTTTCTTCTCCCCAATGCATAAAAAAATTTCAGGCACAGGATTTTTTCCTGCTTCAAGCCCTGTGGATGTGTTTACATTGTTAATTGTAAATGATTGCTAGCAAGTGGTCTGCACACCATAAACGGACTAGCTAGTTTGATGTATCTGTGGAGTGGCCTCAGCCTCCCTGTTTAAAGATCCCACAAGCTACATGTTCTTATTAGCATCTTCTGGATTTAATGCCAGAGGCCACTGACCATCACAATCAGTCAGTAGAGCAACGGAGGGGTTCCCTTTGCACTGCAGTGTGCTGGAAGGTTAAATTTAAGTCCCCTGGGATCCTGTCTGTCAGAGCACAAAGTCTCAGGCTGATGCACACGAGGGACTCAACTCATTAAGAAACTAATTGAGAAAGCTGTGCTGCGCTCAAATGGGAACTTGTTTTGATGCAGACATGAATGATTTTATGAAAATGTGCTTGAGTTGATTACAGCAGAAGTGATGCGAGTTTTGGCTTTATTTGATAACCGTTACTGTTCATTTAACCCAGGTTGCTTGTTATCATTCAGAGGTGCTGGCTTTGTCTATCCATCCATTCCCTCCACTTACTAAGGCTGGGGCCCAAGCTAGATGGGATATATAACCCCTCCAGCATCCAACCCCAGGCTGCTTCCCAGTTGAACATGCCCAGAAAACTTCTAAAAGGCTGATCACATGCCCAAACCACCTCAACCACTCCGAAGGCGCAGTGGCTCAACTCCAAGTTCCTCCCCCTATTTCTAAGGCTGAGCCCAGCCGCCCTACGGAAGAGTATTTCCAGTCACAACCCTGCTCGTGACCATAGCTCTGGTACGACGCGTGCATCACTGCTGAACTAGACTCTGAAATACTCAAACTCCCTGGGTTTGGGCAGTGACCTCAGACTTGGAGGTATCGACTACCATCCCGACTGCTTCACTGCAAACCACCCCAGCACATACTGAACTGGCCGCTGTGATTCAGTGATTTCACAATAGGGGGAGGTTTAAACTCCCTCTGAGAATGGTGTATTTTCAGTGGTGTCCTCATGGTGCATCAGTATTCCTAACTAAAAAGTACAACCAACAAAAAAATCATACATATTTTAACAATCCTGCCCTTTTGCCCTTCCTGCCAAACATTTTCTCATAAGAGATAACCTACTGAGCATGGCAACAACGCAGTGAGCTCAGTGAAAAAGGAAATCAATAAACCACTCTTGAGGAGCACGGCACCTAGACAATCTGTGACCTGGAAGGTGCAGAAAATCACGGTGCGTTAAGCGCTAGCACCTGTGTATTTACTTATTTGTATTATTTGTGAACCTAAATTACAACAGTAGAACAGATGCAGTAATCTTTCTGTATCATCGCACATTATTTTCATCACTACGATAACAGATGGACGGAATTGAAGAGTGGAGGAGTCAGCCGTCGATGATGGGTGAAAACAGTCCATAAAATAGGTTTTTCAGAAATTATGACAGGAGATCCTTGAGCATCCAGTCACAAATGTGCATGAAAAAAAAAGATTAGGCTGATGGGTGCAGTAGTATGTGAGATTAGCCGCGGACAGATAGACGCGTATAACCGAACACATGATCTCCCGAAGGCTTACAGGCTTACACCTGGCAGAGATAATAAGCAAAGTATGACAATGACAAACACACGTCCATAGTACGTGTAGCTTAGCTTTAAAAGGTCTAAATGCATACATGCATACGAATGAATACATACAGCACACAAACACAGAGAAAACGTGTGCACGTTCATAAGATTATCAAAGACAAAATGACGCAACTGGCACACAGTAAGTAAACCAACAACAACAATACCAGCCTTTCTGTTGCTGTGTGCGATTTCTCCTTTGCCATCCCTCATGCAGGAACAATGTAAATTCTGTCAGTCACAATAATGAGCTTATATGCAAACGACAGTGCTTCCTTGATCCCACACACTGTTAGCAGGAGAGACAACCTGAGAGGTGGAGACAGGGATGGGGAGGAGGTGAGACAGAAATTAAGAGGGAGAATCAGGAAGAGGTTAGAAAGAAAGGGAGAAGAAAGGAGGGGGGATGGGAAACTCCTCTGTGACAAGAAAATAACAAGCACTGTTAGGCTCAGCAGGAAGTGAATATTAATAGTGCTGCTTGAGTTACACTGGAAACAACCTAGATTTCTACGGTTGAAGTCGAGTACATGCTGTACTGTCTCTGAGATGTCCTTCTCTTGTGCACAGGAATCGGTGAATTTAGCTGCTGGTTATGACGGCTTGGATGCTGGTTTGGGCAAGAGGGACTTGTTTTGGTGAACACTAAATCAAAATCAGCCCAAATCCATCCATCCATCCAGCACTGAAAGTAAAATGTCTTTGATAATTATTTAAAAAAAATGTATGCATTTATACTAAAAGGTATGTTTAAACTCCCAAAAATCGGTATCGGCCTCAAAAATCCCATATCTTGTTGTGAGCAGTTTCATGAAGGAAAGCAACAAGGGCCGCATTTCCCAGATTCGTTAAGAAGCTCTTAAGTGCTAAGATCTTCTTAGGAGCGCTCTTAAGAACGCTGTGAAAGAAGGATGTGTTTCCCAGAGTCGCTCTTAGCTGAAGAAGATCTTTCACTAAGAAGGAAACGTAAGATCGAGCTGACCCACTCTTAACAGCCTTCTTAGCGACGAAATGCTCAGTGATCAAGCCGCGTCAGGGAAATTTATATCCTCCACTTCCAAATAATAAAACAATGCTCAATGTTGAAATGCGCTCATAGCTGCTGACCACTGGCGCAAGAAACATAGGCTAATAGTAGAGAAGACATTTTTTTTTTATTGAATTACACGTTTAAGTTTTCCACACACATCTGCATATATGAGTTTATAGTACTACACATAAAAAAACGAAGTAAAAAAAAGCCAAAGTCCGCGCGTGTGAGAAACCATGGCTGCAATACAGCACATTCTCGCTGCGAACCAACAGTGCCGCCGTGCGCGAAGCCAGACAGTTTATATAAATGCTTACGTGCGTCAGACCGGGCTGTCCAGACAAAGTACCGGCTGCCCCGTGCGGAGATCCAATGGCTGATGTCTCCACACCTCCAGAGAACAACCCGCTGCACTTTTGCCCTCAGCCCGGAGGTGCAGCTCCTGTCTGCGCTGCGTTTTTATGCAGTGGGGAGCTTCCTGGAGGTGGTGGGGGACGGCACCGGCCTCAGCAAGGCATCGGTGTCACGGAGCGTGGCAGCTGTGACACCGATTCTCCTGCGTCATGCCCGGACCCACATAAAGATGCCCACCACACGGGACGAGGTCCGCCAGGTCCACCAAGGGTTCCATGCAGTGGTTGGGATCCCCCGGGTGATCGGTGTGGTGGATGGCACCCTCATTCCATTCTCACATGTGTGTGCCTATATCCACGGGGGTATATATGCGCTAATGGGCTTGATTACTACTTGGATACACCTGTTGGCACACACACACACACACACACACACACACACACACCCACACACACGATACATGCGTAGCCTAATTGCACCTGTGTGAGGCGACCACGGGGCGCTGTGTGTGACTTATGCGCTGATAAAGAGGTGGGTGATCGATTAGCCTGGCATCGATTGATTCAGTTTCAGCACCACCGCGGTGGACAGCTCCCACTAAGAGCTTCTTAAGAAGCTTCTTTGGCTTGATCTTAAGGTTCTCCTAAGAAGGCAGTTAAGAACGCGTCTGGGAAACACCCGTATCTTAGCGCTCCTTCTTAGCCGAACCCTTCTTAAGTCCTTTGGAACGATCGAATCTGAGAAACGTGGCCAAGGTCTGTTGCCATGTAGCCTCATTATAGTGGAGAGAAGGCAGACGGCCAGACAATTCACACAACAACAATCTACATTATTATTAGCCCTACAGGTTAGAGGAAGAATGTTTTTTTGATTTTTGAGGTGAACTGTCTCTAAGGAATAATCATACTTATTATTTATAGCATCTATATAATGTATTCATCATGTAAATTCATTCCTAATTGTGTTTGTCTGATTCGAGACATATGGTACATCCACCTCCTCCGGTCTTGGTTGGGCTTCAGACGGAAACTGTGCACACATAAAAGGTTAACTCAGTAAACACTCCACCTTGATGATTTTATAAGAGCAGCAAACAAACAACAGAAGCATGATAAGAAAAAATACATATGCAGAGCAGTGGTTTGCTGTTGGGTTTAATAGAATAATAGTTGTGAATTATGGTGCGTAGCAGAATGCCCAGACGCTGTACAAACACTCCACCCAGCCATCTGTCCATCCAGATGCCATGTTTCACACTTTATTATCCAACTCCTACTTGTATTTATAAGGGAATTTCTATTGGCTTCCAACCTACCACCAACTAGATTCTCACCAGTGGTACAGAATATGATATTTCTGACCTGCAGCCCTGCAGCATGATGGTGACAAACTGAAATCATCCGGTCAGACAGTCTGCTGGAAGTTAACTCACTATGGATTCGGGCCCAGGGCGAAACAGCACCCGATACTTTGTGAAGACTGCATCAATAATCATGAGGATCGCTTGTTTAAGCGCTTAGGTGACATGTGCTGGGAAAACTCTGACAGTTCCTGTCCACCACACATCATGAAAAGTTAAGTCAGTAACTTGCTTGAATATATAAAATCATTATGAATGAGGACGGAGGAAATCATAACTGGGACACAGGCCATCTCTTAGCAGGTTCTCACTCCTGTAAATTCCCTAAAATGTGTGAAGTCTTCATCAGCTTTATTTGTTTCAAGCTGCTTAAAAAATAATAATAAATAAATAATAAAAATGATCAAACGTAAATAGTGATGTTAGATCATTTTATTGGTGACTCTCTTCAGAGAGGTCTGCCTAAAAAGTCGCCAGGCTCTTCAAAATAGTTGCTAGAGGGGACTAAAAAGTCGGCAAAACCTTGTGAAAAAGTTGGAAACAAAGGTGGTTTAAGACAAACCTGTGTTCTAAAAACTTTCCAATGAACCTAAATTGCATTATGATTCTGCATTTCGAGGGAAATCCAGTGTGATTCACAAAATAGTTGCTTTAGAGGGAATATAACCCGTGGCTCTCAGGGCAATAAGGTTAGTAATTAATTAATATTGCCGCAAAAAGATGCCACTGTTTTATAGGCAGTCGTGACCGATTCTTAGTGCTGATATACTAAACACGTCAAATATTTCCAACACGTTAGAATATGCTGGGAACTGTGTAACCCATTTGAGGAGGTGAGTTGGACATCGACCCTGACTGGATTGTCAAACTCGCCACTCGTCACTCTTAACTTCCTCTGGGTCGCCGCAGGTCATGTGTCCCTGCTGGTGTCACTGCAGTAACTTTCTAACTGCTGCAAGAACTCACCTATTCCAAAAGTCCTAATTTAACACATAATTCAGTGAAATAGGATTTACATCCATCATCAGCAAGAAACATCCATCCATCCATTTTCTACCGCTTATCCTGTATTTAGGGTCACGGGGGGGCTGGAGCCGATCCCAGCTGTCATTGGGCGAAGGCAGGGTACACCCTGGACAGGTAACCAGTCTATCACAGGGCCAACATGTAGAGACAAACAACCATTCACACTCACATTCACACCTACGGGACATTTAGAGTCACCAATTAACCTATCCTCATCCTGCATGTCTTTGGACTGTGGGAGGAAGCCGAAGAACCCGGAGAGAACCCACGCTTACACGGGGAGAACATGCAAACTCCACACAGAAGGAACCCGGGCCAACCTGGGAATCGAACCCAGGATCCTCTCGCTGTGAGGCGACAGTGCTACCCACTACACCACCGTGCAGCCCAGCAAGAAACATGTTTTAAAAAATTGTATTTCCCTTCGTTTACTTCTACAACGTTGCTGAAGTCAAGGTGAAGCTTGCTCTACTTTCTGGTCACAGCCAATCAGATATGAGGCTGGGAGTGATGGAGAAGAGGGTGGGTCCCCTGTGGCTCCCATGTTGCTTTGAAGTTTGAGTACAAAGGTTCCCTTCGCCTCCCCCCTCCTCTCCCATCTCTCTCTGACTCCTTCTCATTCACTGTGTCCGTCACGCAGGTCACGTCCATCTCCCGCTCATCTTTTATGATCTTCCCTCTCATGCACAGACAAACATGCTTTATATACACGGTTCATAACGCCTCAGCATCCGGGCGTGCAGGTTAGGCAGTCTGTGATGGGGGGGCACTGAGGGCCCGTCCTGCATACTTTCATTATATTCTGTTTGCCAATGTTTACCAAGACACAGGGCACAAAGGGAAGCCGGCTGCACTGCTTCTGTTTGCAAGATTATAGCGTGTGTGGGTGTGTGTGTGTGTGTGTGTGTGACAGGCGGACTCGTGAAGATACAGAAGGATTCATTTCAGGTGCTTTCACTGTTTACTCGTTCAGTAAACCGTTACAGATTATTTGCTCTTTGCTATTTTTCTGGGACTTTTGTTCTCCTCCTCTTCTGCTTCATTGTGATTTTTTTGGTTCATAAACCTGCCGCCCGTTTTTGCACTTCTGCCTCCATTCTTCAATCCATCATCTTTTTTTTACTCACTGCAGTGCTAAAATCCCTCATTTATGTAAAATCATCACCAGTAATGGTACACCCACAAGTGGCAAAAAATTGTGCACCTGCAGAGGAACGATAGCTGTCATAGCCACTAGTAGCCAAGGCTACCATCACTTTGGAAACATTAATATTGGTTTGATAAGCTGTTCTGTGCCTGTAAAGTACATTAAACAGCAGTAGTGGCTTAGTGGCAGTTATTCATGGCCTCAGGCAATGTGTGTATTTTTGTATGTGCCTGAATGTGTCTCTTCAGTTTAACTCTAACTAATTGCATTATAGCTGAAATCAAAGAGGACCACATCATCATTATGCGTCTGTAGTGCGATGTATATTAAATGTTCTTATAAAGGGGTTATTAAATGCATCAGTGTTGATTGAAAAATAGGTCAGGAATACGAGGTGTACCTAAGTGTGCAAATCAAGAGAGGAACGATGCAGAAACAAAGCATCCAGACGGATGCAGTTGTTCACTTGCAGCCTTATCGCCTGGTTAAGGGATGATGTCCACATGGTGCATTTTCTTTTTTGTGCGGCCGCTACTATTGAAAAATGTGAAATTCTGTGATCTTTTGAGAAAAGTGCTGGTAAGGTCACTGTAAAAAGTGAGGAGAAAGTGGTTTTGGTCGTGTCTGTCAAACAGAACAGATCGGCCAGACCGACGGTGAGTGTTGTACTTGTATCACCGTATGTGATATCTCAAAAGGATCGTCCGTCAGATTAAGTGCTGACAAGCTCATCATACAAAGTATGAAGCAGCATCCTCTCCAAAAAGTTTAAGTTGCTGCAACCATGAGAATTCCTTGAGGACGCGATCATAAATGAGCCCAAAAAATATTAGGCTGATGGGCCCAGCGGTATGCGAGACTCACTCGACCGGATACATAATCGCCGTGCAGAGAGAACTATTAGAAAACTATTAGTAATGGTAGTGACACAGTGTTCAGGCTCAGGGCAAAGATGTTCAGTGATGGAGGCATCGTCGTGTTATGCTGCAGCAGATTTCCATTACAAATGCAATTGCTTGGAAAATGTGAATAGCGTTCTCTTCTTAGTCATCACAAGCACAGTTGTCTGAGTCTGTCTGGAACAACGTTCCTCCTCAATGACTGGAATTTGAACTTGTTAAGCACCACATTCCTATAATCATTGTCAAGAGTGCTAATGACGACCCGTAGGGTTGTTGCTTTTTACGAATATACGTATACAAATAATTAATGAATATTGACATTTTAATGGTGTTGCTTTTTAGTCCTGAATAACTGAATGTTGTGTCTACAAAAAGGTTGTCCAGTAGGTGGCGCTAGAGGATATGTCATTACCATGATGCATTCTGTATTGTGAATGATATCAGAATGAAATAGGTATTTATGTCGTGACTACTCCAATGAGAGAGCCATTAAAAAGCAATTCCTACCTACCAGCATACGATTCTTTTTCCAAAACGACAAGGTATCGAATTGGAGAGCCAGTCTCCTGAAAGATGAGAGTGTGCTAAGGAAGCTTAAGCTTGTCAGAGGGTTTGTGAATCTGTGCAAAGAGCCCAGGCTTAGCTGTACCTAGAAGTAATGCAGTGTAATCCCGAATGGTGATGAAGTATAAAGACAGATACAAATCAGTGTAGGAAGGAGGTTGGGGTAGATTGGTTGGTCCAAACCCTCTTTCACCCAGGAGACCTTTGTTCCTGTCCTGCGTGAAAACCAAAAGTCATAGTTGACTTATTTGGTCATAACTTCCAACTTCTATAGTAATTTGAACCCAAACATTACAAGTTTAGTTTTGTTGCATTAGCACAACAGGGGCTTGTGCAGGTGCACTGGACGCTCTAGTAAATCTATGAAAAATAACCAAACATTTTTGGAAGATATCATATAAACTGTTGTATAGTTTCTGTCGCGTGCGTATGGAATGACATTACAGTTAGTTAGCTTGTTAGCTAGCAATGTACATACTGACTTATTGTATGCAGTGCATTTTTCTTTTCTTTTCTTTTTTTTTGTCAAGTTTTTCTTCTTCTTTTGGCAACAGCCTTGGCCGGCTGGGTTGCCTGTTTGGCCATAACGGTGACGTGGTTGGGATGGATCCATCTCGGCGTGGCTGGGCCTGCTGCCATGGGCTACTACTGTTGATACTATTGCTTCTGTTAATGCCACCACTACTGTTAATGCTACTACTACCATACTACCAACACCAAATGCAGTTGGAACCCAAGGGCCTGGGCTGCACGAGATTTCTGCCTAAAAGCCTAAGTTTTTTCTCGCCACTGTCGCTGTAACGCTTGCCCCTGAATTGAATAACTCAAGATTTCATTAGCGAATTATGCAGACACATGGCTAATAGGATCAAATGAAGAAGTGATGACAATTTGGACATGGATGTAAACTGCAACTTGACTGGTTGGCAGAGACCTACAGTACAACCGTGAGGCAGTAAGGCTTTCATCTTGTCACTGAATGGTTGGAACTCCTAACATTTTAAATACATGAAAAATATTTTAGTTGGCAGTTATTTTTCATCAGCCCATCTCTATTTCCAGGTTAAAATCTCAAAATGAAACACAGTCATTTTGAATACATCTCTGAATTGATTTCTCCATATTCAGTGTCTCCCATTGTTTTATCTTGGCTGAAGGCAATATTGCACATGTCACCAGTCTTAAAACTCCAGCTGAATGTATGAGGGCTTTTAGAATATACGGAGGCCTGGGGCAGCTGTCCTCACCAACTCATGTGGAAAGAGAATTTCATCAACTCTATTGCAAAAATTTCCAATTTCATGCTTATCATTCCTGCCCTCAGGGTGAAAGGGCATCAGCAGAATGCTGCTGAATACTGAGACGAATAAGAGGAGCTTTGATGTTTCAGCTCGAAGGAAAGGGCGGTGGGGGGGTTCTGTCAGCACCTCGGCAACCAATGAAAGAAGCCAAGAGTATGTAATATACCACCTTATATCTTAATAATGTCAATATTTTAGTGATTTAGCAGCTGGGAGAATATTTAAAAGAAGAATGTCATGGTTTATTTAGCATCTTTTTTTTTTATTTAGGCGATCAGGCAGCTAATGGGGGCTAATACTAGGCTGGGTGAACCCTGCCTGAACTTCCGGGAAATTTGGATTTCGCTCGGCAGTTTAGGCTGGACACCCTCAGGCTTACTTTCGCTGTTACATTGCCAGAATCTTTGGCTCCAATCAGAAACGGCCATTCTCTCCTGGCACGCTATTGGCCGGTGACGTGACGATGACGAAACATAAGCGACGCGAAGCAGCAGTTGTGTAAACACTCAACATGGCAGCCACCGAGGAGAAGCAAGCTATCGATGCCGCTGTCGCGTCTGTTTTGGATGATTTTAAAGGCAAGTTTTCTTTGAAATGATGCACGGGTTTCCTGGTTTCCTGTTTTCCTGTCTAGAGATTTCGCATCGCTCTGCAAAGTACGTCACCCGGAAAGTTGCTCTGATTGGTTGTAGGACTATCCAATTGCATACGGAGTCATTTGAACGATGCCCATTGATCCCGCCTCTTGAGCAGTAGAAACAAAGCGCAGCTTCCCCAGACTAATGTTCAATCTTAAAACATTGACCTTAGTATGGTGAAAACCAGACTAGGCTAATACAGCATTTTTGTCTGACTGCTTATGCTTGTTGCCCTCTTGACCTAATTTGAGGTAGTCTTGAGACCGGTTTAGAGACCAAGATCAAAAGCAACACCGCTGGTGAGAATTAGTGCAGTCTGTATGATGCTCTCAGCCCAGTCACCCCACTATCCCCAGGTCTGATCAGTGATCTCAATTTTCAAAATCAGTTAATGCATCTTAGCTTCTATCATTCTTAACTTCTAACTAAACTATATCAATGTAATGAATATAGTGTAGTGCTTTAATGTAGTTTCCCACCCAACAGAAGCCCTCTATTTATTATGCCTTTGTTTCATCTGAATTCTCTTTGAACAACTAAATGAACCATGTGGGCCCCTGCTCCATGGCATATCAGATGGATATGAATCATTTAAAGGTCGTAAAATATTTACAATTACTTTTAGCCAAGCCTAATTACAGTTACCTGTTCTGAAGGGATCTGAGATAGTAATTGGCGACTGGGTCTTTATATATATATATATATATATATATATATATATATATATATATATATATTCTTAATAGTATTCAGAGAGTCAGGGGAGGAAAAGCTGCAGCAGCAGGGTGACGGAGTTAACCCAAATGAATGAGGGGGAGGAGAGTGTGGTGGACTTGATGAGGTTGAATGTGGGACATTGAGGAGAGAGAGGAGCATATGTGTCCAGGTTGGCTAGGTTACACCTGGACATCTGTGGTTTTCATCTGCATTTGGTTGGTTGCCTAATATATTTGCACGTTTGCCAAGGTTTTAGGCCGGATGCTGTACATGTTGTATATGTGGGTTCAGGTCTGTATGTACTGCAGATCATCTTTGTTGTCACATTTCCTGAAATATTTGCATGGTGATGTGCTGAATGCCAAAAAGGGTTATTTTTAGTCCATGAAATATATGGTTCAGTGAGACATTTGTGTTCATACAGTATCAACCCAGGAAGGGTGTGCAAGCAGGACTCCACCAACCATGGCAACCTCGTTCTCAGTCCCAACTCCTTCAATACAGCCGCTTGGACAGCAGCCCTCACTGACACCTGGGCAGACTAATGCCTCATAGTTCAGTCAGCCAGCACTGCCAAGTCTGTGCTTTCAGACCTGCTGCTACTCTGTGAGCTACACAGAGCAGGTGGGTGACAGACCAGAGTCAGCGTGAGCAGTGGAGACGAAGGCTGTGAATTCAGTGTGCTTTCTCAGCCGCACACACAAACACACCTCCGCTCTCATCTCTTTTATTCCCTTTCTCTATTTCTCTCTTTTATGCTCTATTTATCTATTTCCCTCATTAGTTGTGAGTGTGGCTCGGTGACCTGGCGTCCCTCAGAGTTGTGCCCCTGCACTGAAAGTCCCATTTGAAAAGCTCTCCAGCTTCTATTCAGCTGTGAGTGAGCGCGCTCCGTGGCGGGTGGCACCGCTAATTGGACGTGGAGGGGTTGAGGTGGTCCTGTCAGGTTCACAGGTTCATAGCTTACTATAGCTTACTATGGTGGCTCTGCTTAGACCAGCAGTGCTCATTTTACCAACTGATATGAATCATATTTATTTTGGGACGAAACTGTTTGTTAGTTATATTCAAATATTTCTAATTTGGTCTTTGTTAGTGTTCCTTTAAACATTTTAGTCCAGTTTCTGACTCACAGACAGGGTGCGAGTTACGGGGGAGCAGGGGGAGCCATGGCTCCCCTGGTGGCCACCTGAGCTCCCCTGGAAACATGATTTGTGAAATTTGGGGGGAGCTCTAAAATATTGATATGATTGCCAAATTAATTATATTTTGGCCATGGTTTTCCCTCAAAGGTGTAAAATAAGAGAAATAAAATTGTATTTTTAGTTCGTGATTCATGAAAAAAGTGTTGCCTGCTTGCACGTCGGAGGCGCTTGAAGCGTGGGGGCGCTGCCTGCAGGCCGCAGCTTCATGGTTGGTGCCGCTGGCTGCTCTTATCGCGTGTTTGGCTCTGTGTACAGCTATAGCCTATAGCCATGCGGCGTTCACACCGAACGCGATAGACGCGAATACAATCGCGTCAGACGCGTGTATCGCGCCGCTTGATCATTTTGGACTTTTTTTAGCGTCATTCGCGCCATTCGCGCCATTCGCTTCATTCGCGCCATTCGCTTCATTCGCGTCATTCGCTTCATTCGCGCATGACGCTCATTTTTGAGGGGAGCCGGCGGGTCACGTCGGCGGACCCTCCTCCTCCGCCTCGGGGTACCCGATGCCAGAGTCCGTGAGCCTCCTCCGGGAGCCACGTCCCTCGCACCTCTCCCCAGAGTCGGGGCCACATTCGACCTCAGATCAGACGAGACAACCCGCTGAATTTAAGCATATTACTAAGCGGAGGAAAATAAACTATCTAGGATTCCCTCAGTAGCGGCGAGCGAAGAGGGAAGAGCCCAGCGCCGAATCCCCGTCCGACGGGCGGGCGGACGGGGGAAATGTGGCGTACGGAAGACCGATTGCCCGGTGTCGCGCGGGGGCCTGAGTCCTTCTGATCGAGGCTCAGCCCTGACGGTGTGAGGCCGGTACGGCCCCCGTCGCGCCGGGGTCCGGTCTTCCCGAGTCGGGTTTGGTAATGCAGCCCGTCCATCTCAGCTCATCTGTCTGTCGGCTTGAACTCGTCGCTGATTGGATGTCGCGGCGCGATGCCGCCTGAAAAGTTCGATATTTTCAACTTTATTCGCGCCGCGTCAGACGCGCCATTCGCGTCAGACGCGCCATTCGCGCCATTCGCGCCGCTCATAGCGCCAGACGCTCCCTTCGCGCCGCCTCCGCCTGAATCGCGTGTCATCGCGCCATTTACATTGGTTTTCAATGTAGAGTCGCCGCTCAATTCGCGTCTATCGCGTTCGGTGTGAACGCCCCATAGCCCATGTGATGTATGATGTGATGATGATCGATCGGGTGTTTCATGTAAATATTGTACATAGACCTATGGTGTGCGTGCAACGGATTTTCTCTTTATAATAGGCATATGCTGTTGCTATTAATGACAGGATCAGCATTTAAACTTTGCCCCCCTCCAAAAAAAAAAAAGATCACCCGCCCCCAGCCCCGGCTCCCCCGGACACCGTGGTATAACTCGCACACTGCTCACAGACTCAACTAACATTACCTGTGCTGTCCACTGCAGAGCACCATCACCATTCTGAAGGAGTATTCACTAAAATAAGATGTATATAAATAAATAAAAATGAAATAAATTTACATTTCAACTATTTCATGTTCCCCTCATCCACAAAGGCTTCTACTGTAATGAGCTGAACTGTGACTGCAGGCAATGTCTGTGCATGCTGCTGTTTGTATGAGGCTGGAGTGGACTGCTAGGGCCCTAGTTTCGTACACCAGGTGCAGTCGGGGCTCAGCGCACTTGCGCCGACGGGGTGTGTCCGCCTGGACTTTGCAAGTTTCGTGCACGGCGCTGTCTGGCCGCAGGCACTCCTGCCGTCACTCCTACCCCCGCAAGTGGGAAAGAGGGAGGAGAAAAGGCGTGAGTGGGAGACGAGGAGGAGACAAGGTGTGGACTGGGATTAACACAGCCGATTCAGATCTTCACCAATCAAATGAGCTCCTCTCCTCACCTTTAATGCACCGAGGCGAGGTGCACTGCAAGTTTCGTCACTTGACAACCCAATGACAGAAGCAGCGCCGCCGCTCCCACCACGCGCTGTGTCATATCACACGCTGTGTCAGGCACATTTTAGGCATGTCTATCACAAAACAGGGTCAGGGCGCACAGCAGTAGACATAATGGTGGCGAGAACCCGGTGCCTGCACGAGCCGCCGGGCCATTCATCATCATCACCGTCTTCATCATCTGCGCTCCACAGCTGCACCGGATTCCCCGTCCAACACCAGAACGGCGGGACACCGGGACCTCGCGCGCCGCTCAGACCAGCTGCAGCCCCAACTCCGGTTCCAGCTCGCGGCAAAGTTGCGCGTTTCTCCACGGACACGGACAACAGGCTGCCGAGGCGCGAGACCAGGCACGAGCTGCTGTATTTTTTTTAACAATTTATTCGTCAGATGTGACGGGACAATCTATATAGATATAAATTCACGTGTTGATTAGTTGCATTAAAATCTCGGCGCAGGCAATCCACCAAACTGCCAAACTTGACTAGGGCCCCTAATGTGTTCAATGAAAACAGTGAGTTTTAGATGGCGTCAGGATACCTTCCAGCCAATGGGGTTGTAGAAATCCCCCAGGCAGAGGTAAAACAGACTGCATTGCAAAATGATGCAGGGGGGAATTAATCAATATTGTGTAGAAGAATATTGATTATCAACCTAGTGTTGATATTTTTTAGAGGCGTTTTCTTTGGATACAGTCATTATGTGATCTTTTGATGTAAAATCAATAGTTCAGTCCCTACAAATCAACAAAGACTACCAAAAGTCCCCAAACCTATGGAAATCACTGAAAGTGGTAGGAAATGCTAATTTGTCTCTGCCCTATTACTACTTTCTCCATCTCCATCTTTTCTGTATCATTCCCTCTATTTTTTCACAGTGTAGGTTATATATAATTCATGCAGAATACTAGATTTTCCAGGTTCCAAAGTCCGAATTTATATTCTCATTTTTGTGGATTTGAATGTGGGTCACAGGCAGGGTGCGAGTTACGGGGGAGCAGGGGGAGCCATGGCTCCCCTGGTGGCCACCTGAGCTCCCCTGGAAACATGATTTGTGAAATTTGGGGGGAGCTCTAAAATATTGATATGATTGCCAAATTAATTATATTTTGGCCATGGTTTTCCCTCAAAGGTGTAAAATAAGAGAAATAAAATTGTATTTTTAGTTCGTGATTCATGAAAAAAGTGTTGCCTGCTTGCACGTCGGAGGCGCTTGAAGCGTGGGGGCGCTGCCTGCAGGCCGCAGCTTCATGGTTGGTGCCGCTGGCTGCTCTTATCGCGTGTTTGGCTCTGTGTACAGCTATAGCCTATAGCCATGCGGCGTTCACACCGAACGCGATAGACGCGAATACAATCGCGTCAGACGCGTGTATCGCGCCGCTTGATCATTTTGGACTTTTTTTAGCGTCATTCGCGCCATTCGCGCCATTCGCTTCATTCGCGCCATTCGCTTCATTCGCGTCATTCGCTTCATTCGCGCATGACGCTCATTTTTGAGGGGAGCCGGCGGGTCACGTCGGCGGACCCTCCTCCTCCGCCTCGGGGTACCCGATGCCAGAGTCCGTGAGCCTCCTCCGGGAGCCACGTCCCTCGCACCTCTCCCCAGAGTCGGGGCCACATTCGACCTCAGATCAGACGAGACAACCCGCTGAATTTAAGCATATTACTAAGCGGAGGAAAATAAACTATCTAGGATTCCCTCAGTAGCGGCGAGCGAAGAGGGAAGAGCCCAGCGCCGAATCCCCGTCCGACGGGCGGGCGGACGGGGGAAATGTGGCGTACGGAAGACCGATTGCCCGGTGTCGCGCGGGGGCCTGAGTCCTTCTGATCGAGGCTCAGCCCTGACGGTGTGAGGCCGGTACGGCCCCCGTCGCGCCGGGGTCCGGTCTTCCCGAGTCGGGTTTGGTAATGCAGCCCGTCCATCTCAGCTCATCTGTCTGTCGGCTTGAACTCGTCGCTGATTGGATGTCGCGGCGCGATGCCGCCTGAAAAGTTCGATATTTTCAACTTTATTCGCGCCGCGTCAGACGCGCCATTCGCGTCAGACGCGCCATTCGCGCCATTCGCGCCGCTCATAGCGCCAGACGCTCCCTTCGCGCCGCCTCCGCCTGAATCGCGTGTCATCGCGCCATTTACATTGGTTTTCAATGTAGAGTCGCCGCTCAATTCGCGTCTATCGCGTTCGGTGTGAACGCCCCATAGCCCATGTGATGTATGATGTGATGATGATCGATCGGGTGTTTCATGTAAATATTGTACATAGACCTATGGTGTGCGTGCAACGGATTTTCTCTTTATAATAGGCATATGCTGTTGCTATTAATGACAGGATCAGCATTTAAACTTTGCCCCCCTCCAAAAAAAAAAAAGATCACCCGCCCCCAGCCCCGGCTCCCCCGGACACCGTGGTATAACTCGCACACTGGTCACAGGTGTCACCTCGACTTTTCCCCATAATAGTTCCTGTCACTCAATGCTGCATCCTATCTATGAAACGTAAAAAGGCAGGGATGAATGGATTTTGTAGAATCTTTATCAAAATATGATGTATTTTATTAATTTAAAACACATTGTCTTCGGTCAAATACTGACACTTGGTCTGTGGCCCAATGCCTAAAACTGTGACGCTCCAGGTTCAACTCTAGCGTCGGTCAGTTTGACCACATCAGAGATTGGCGTCTCAGATGTATACTGTCTTACAAGGTAAACTCCTGTGTTCACAGGAAACGTACAGTTTCAGGTTGATGCATGCATACCGTTTCTTTTCAAAAATAAACTTGGGTTGCTTATAGTAGGTAATTGTCTTGGACAGAATATTCCGAGCTTGACTTTCATTCAGTGTGCATTCAGTAGCGTACAGGATCTGCTTTGCCAGCTATAGCTAGTTCTCGATGCAGAACATTTTTTATTGTTTTCTGTTTTGTGATTTTTATAACTACCTGAAAAATGGTAAGCTCAGCATTGCCTGAGAAAATTGTCAACAAATTCAGTCGGTAAATGGTAAATGGCCTCATTTATATAGCGCTTTTCTCCGAAGCGCTTTACAGGAATGACTGACATTCACCCATTCACTCACACATTCACACACCGACGGTGGAGTCAACCACGCAGGGCGACAGCCAGCTCATCAGGAGCAATTGGGGTGAGGGGTCTTGCTCAGGGACACCAGGCACTCAGTTAGGAGGAGCCGGGGAGTCGGTACCTACAGGCTTTATTGATGACCACTAGTCTTTTAAGGCAAAATGCGGGGAAAAAGCTGAAATGTTTACTGAGATTTTACACAGAAATAACCTTTTCTTTTGGTGTGAAACAATGTCATCTACCTTTTCTACCTGTTATCATGGCAGTGACTCTAAGATTTATAATAAACAGTGGATTTGCATTTTTGTTAGTCAGATCTGAACTGAGGAAAAAAATATTTGAGATTTTCTGCACCTGGTGGATGGAAACATTTTACAGACTGATCTTAAGCTACAGAATATAACAACCCTGAACCAGTTTAAAACTATGGTAAATTATATTCTAGATATATTGGCTAAATTAAAGGCTAAATCAATGAATATGATATAATAATGCTACATTGTATATAATAATGTACACAATGAGCATTCTAACACACATCCATGGTTTTCTGTCAGTGCGTTTGCAGCTGTCCAAAGTGCAGTGATGCTGTGCATAATGGTATAATACTAAATAAAATATAGATTCCCACATGGATGACGCCTCGCCAGTGTTGCTGCTGGGTGGATCAGATGGGTGTAAGGGCGACCCCTAGGCACCGCAGCCAGAGACAAGCCTCCAGTCCCAGCCTGGCACATTCCCAGATGGGTCCCTCTGTCAACACACACACACACACGGACAGTCTATGATTGAAACAAGAAAATAGTTTGTTACCCATTTGCATGGAAATTGAGTACATATGCTCCAATTCACACACACACACACACACACACACACACACACACACACACACACACACACTATAGTGGGACACAAAAGGGTACAACATATATAATTTGCATTATGCATGTGTGTGTTTGCATTCTGTCCCAACAAACACGACACGCTAACTGAGCCGTGAAATAATAAGAAAAAAAACAGAATGCTCAGGAGGATTGCAGGGTCAGGTCTGGACCCGGCAACAGTTTCAGTGATGGTGGATTGGAAAATACGTCCAGTTTGTTTGTGACAGTAAACAATTAACACAGCCACTCTGCGTAGTTTAATGGAATTACAAACCGATAAACTGTAACAAATTAAAACACAGCTGTTCATACAATTTGGCCTGACTGCTCAGCAGACCTTACCTTGAATAGTTTGTTGTCAGACCGTTGGAATGAAACTGCAAATAGGATTTCCTGCTTTCTGTAAGTAACAGCAAGGAGTTTGGTGTGTCTAGTTCTCGGACCCTACCACTGGCCCTGACGGGGGCCTTCCTGTGAAGTCCTTCTGTATTTTCGGGAAACTTCTGCAATTAAAGAAGCGTGGTTTGCTGATGGTCCAGCCATGCCTTTCAATGTTTTCAATGTCTGGTCTTTGTGATTGGTATTGTTAATTAGCTGCTATCCAAGATAAAAGGCCCTAGTTTCGTAGACCAGGCGCAGTCAGCACTCAGCACACCTGCGCCACGCCAACGGGGTGTGTCCGCCTGGACTTTGCAAGTTTCGCGCACCGCGCAGGCTCGGGCAGGCACACCTCCGGTCACTCCCACCCGCGCAAGTGGGAAAGAGGGAGGAGAATAAGGCGTGAGTGGGAGACGAGGAGGAGACGAGGCGTGGACTGGGATTAACACAGCCGATTCAGATCTTCACCAATCAAATGAGCTCCTCTCCTCTCCTTTAATGCGTTAGGGGAGGTTCAGTGCAAGTTCCGTCACTTGACAACCCGATGACAGAAGCAGCGCCGCCGCTCCCACCACGTGCATCACGCGCTGTGCGTGCGTATCATAATAATAACAATGCCGATATTATAAAAAACAGGAGAGAGAGAGGGAGATGTTTTGGTCCGAGAGGCTGAGTTTCCGTTACGCGTGCCATCCGCCTTTGATCTGACGTCAGATGTGACGGGACAATCTATATAGATATAAATTCACGTGTTGATTCACTTAGTTGCATTAAATAGTGTTTGTTGTGATTATTTATTGCATTTAAATGTGCCTGGAACTGTGGAAACCTGCCTGTGAGGTCTCGGTGATGTATGCGCACTTGGAGCTGGCGGGCTTTCAGCGCAGTCTCGGCGAGGCTTTTTGCCACGAAACCTCCGCTACGCCAAGCTGAATCTGTGACGCCTCCCCCTGCTGCGCCGCCACACCCATCTTGGCGCAGGCGATCCACCAAACTGCCAAACTGACCGTGCGCAAGGCTGCGCGGGTAGAAACTTGCATTACGCCGGCTCCGCCACCCTCCACCGCCCTGCACTGCGCCACGAAACTAGGGCACAAAGTCTTTGGTCACAAGTCCAACTCAGGCCTCAAGTCTTTTAGTCACAATTTGATCTCAGGTCTCAAGTTTTGGTCACAAGTCCATATCAAGTCGCTCTAAAGTCTTCGCCATGATTCCTCATGAGGTCTGAAGTCTTTTGTCACTGTCCAAGTAGGGGTGGGTAAAAATATCGATACGGCAATATATCACAATACTTTGCCGTCCAATACAATATCGATATCAACTCCAAAGATCGATTTAAATAAAAAAGATTCATGTTTAGACGTGTTGTGAATGCAGTACTCCTTTTTCATTTTTATTTTCAATATTTATTCCAGTGAATTTCATGGGAATTAATAATATGGAGAGGCTGTTTTGAATGAAACAGTTTTGACTCAATTTGTCCTCTGATCAATATCATCTGATGAACATATACAGGTACTTGTGTTTTTATCTTTATTCATATCGCAATATCGTGATACATATCATATCGTGACCAAAGTATCGTCATACGTATTGTATCGTGAGGTTCTTGCCAATACTCACCCCTACTTCCAAGTCAAGTCTGCCAGAACATGGCATACTTATAACTAAGGAATTTGAAGCATCTACTATATTATCATCATTATCTTTATCTGTTAGCATCGGCCTACAGTGATAACTGTAACAACAGTGAGAGCAAAGCTATATTGTTTAATTCCACAGAACTGAGAAGTTGGATAAGATAGATCAAAAAAACATTTATGTGGGAATTGGAATTTAAAAAGTGAATTGGTTTGATTTGTTTGTCTAAACTATGAATGGATGATGGTTTAAGACATGAAATGCCAATTGTCAAAACCCTGCACATTACAGAAGACTAGTGTTTTTTTTTATCTTCCATGCTTTCATGTTTAACATCTGTAACATTTGTTGTAGTTATTTTACATTTTTCGACAAGGCCACTTGGGGACTCTCTTCATGTTTTTGTCATGTCGCTGTCAGTAATGTTTTATGTACTTCTTAGGGTTTGCTGTAATGGCACATCTTGCTCAAACCTTCATCTAAGTGTTGTCGGCCAACACGCCTTAGGACTTAAACAAGACGGGGACAGAAAAGAATATAAAGAGAATGTAAAGCTCGGTGTGGCTATTTGTTTTTTAATGAGCCTTTTGTCCATAAGTGGCGAGTGGTGTGCTTATGTATTTGCGTCCATGTACTGCATGCATGCTGCATTAGTGTGTGTGTGTGTGTGTGTGTGTGTGTGTGTCTGTGTTTGTGTGTATGTGTGTGTGTGCAGCTTCCCTGCTGTATGTGTGAAAGCAAATAGATATATTTAGGTTTTGTCTTAGCAGCAGTTTTCTCGTCTCCTGCTGTTGAGGAGCTATTCCGTGAAAACGTGTTTTTCCGGTTATCTGGAGGCATGTGGCCATCTGAATAATGCATCCTGAACACTGCCTTGTTACGGCAGCGTGTACATTAATGTTCCAAGGCTAGGCGGTCGGGAAGGCCACCGTAATGTGTCGCCTTGAACGCTGTTAAATATACATGAGTATTGAAGTGGCTTTCTTCGTGAATTACATTAACTACTCAGGTGAAAAGCTACTGCAGATTTCAGCGGACTACGACAATTTGGGTTATTCAGGTGATCACAGGGATTTGCCTGGCAAGCAGTTTTAACCTCAGGGTCTGATTGGTCAAAGAACTCTCGTGGCACTGGATAACTTGATGGTAGATTTGGCACCCCATGCACCGAGGCCAAGTCCTCACTGCAGCGGCCCGGGTTCAAATCTGACTGGCCAACTCTTGTACATGTGTGAAACCCAGGCAGGCAACCTCCGGTTCTGGAAAGGGAAGCTCATGCGGAAGTGCCTGAAACTTGCATTCTCTCCACTATCAGGTGTTGGGGTAGTAGCAGGAGCAGATTTGGTTATCAACAGCTAATTATTAATGTCAATATCGATATTAATAATTATATTTAATATATTATTATGATATAATCATGAATAAACGGGGCACCACCCTGGGATCAGGGAAAAGATAACCAAAAACTGTCAATATAAAGGTCTTATACTCACATGCCAATCATCGTGATCATTGGCATAAAAGTATAAAAACAATCGAACAATTAAAAAGGCGTGAAATTCGAGCACTAGCCTTCACAACCTGCTGTTATCCAGTGACATATACACAACAAGCACAAGAGACCGCTAGTTATAATATAATAAGGTTTATTAAAATCAGTAATAATGATCACAATCAATAACACTGCAATTAACAAAGCCTTATTACCTAACTACCTAACACACAAAGCTAAGCTAAACACACGGGAGAGACACACGTGGAGTGTGTGTGTGTGTGTGTGCGTGTGTGTGTGTGTGTGTGTGGAGAGAGAGAGAGAGAGATGGCCGGGTGCGACCACCAGATGGAGCTATTCCCCACAGCGTTCAGTGGCGGAGCCACTGACGTCGGATACAACCGCGAGAGAGGGAGAGAGAGCGAGAGATGGCCGGGTAGAGCCACCAGATGGAGCTATGTCCTTAGCGTCCGGAGACGGAAACAGCTGGCGTAGGATACGTGTGGGGGGCGGTGTATGTGTGTGCACATGTGTGTTAGCTAGAACAAAGAGAGAGAGAATGCGCGCGTAATACACAAAGGATCAGTAAGCTATTACCATCACACGGGAGCCCGTGAATGAACTGGCGTTCGTTCGGCGGGACCTCGGCCCTTTAACTGATGGTAGATCACTTACTGAGCTCGTGAATGTGTCCGAGGTTGGACACGCACTGTTACCGAGATGAAACCCAGCGGCGTGGGTGAACAATCAGCATTCAAATACAACAACACAGGAAGCAACGGACTCGGCGGTCCGTTATCAAAATTTAAAACACATTAACAAGAATTACAAGCATATCCTACACTATTAAACTTATGTCTCTGCCCAGACTGATAGCCTCCTACTGGTGTCGTACGGAGAATTACAAGCATATCCTACACTATTAAACTTATGTCTCTGCCCAGACTGATTGATAGCCTCCTACTGGTGTCGGACGGACTCACAGCGTAGGCTGTGAGTCCGTCCCAGCGATGTCGGCGTTCCTTTACGCGGCGGTGGCAGCGACGGTAGTTCGTGAGTCCCGGCGGCAGCAGGGGACGTGAGTAGGCTGAGTACAGACGAGAGCGGGGCGTTTTTCCTCTCGTTGATCAAGCTCGAATAAAGAAAACAGTTCGTGTTTTTCCTTCCGCGGGCAACAATATAATCGCACGCTTGGCGATTTAGTCAGCTGACTTCAGACAGGAGCGGGGCTTCCGGCTGGTAGCTGAAATAAAGAAACCGTTTGTGTTTCCTCTTCTGCAGGTAGACAAAGAATCGCGCATGCGGTGATCTCCTCAAGATCCGTAATCAAAAAGGCGAGTCACGGAAAACGGGGGGAAACAGTCTGTCGCTCGTCCAGCGAGTTTGGGAAAAGACTGTGGCCTAAGACAGGGAACGTTGCAGACGTTATAAGTTGGTCTCCTGTTGCAGCGGTGTGCTGCGATGGAGGAGTCGTGTTGCGATGGAAGAGAAAGTTCTTAAGGTGGCGCCGGTTTATATAGCTCACGGCTGCTCCCGGGGACCCCCTGGGGTACCTGTGGTTGTCAGCCAATAGGGCACCAGTTGTGTGACGTTGCACTTCGCACCTGGGTGAGAAGTGAAACCAAAATGGCAGTTGTAGTTTTGTATCCCCTTTGTTCCTTTGTTCTGACCGCATGTGAAGGCTTTTGTAAGCCGCATTGTGTAGTCCTCATGGTGAGGTCCCAACACAGGCCATCAGGGGGGCGACTCTTCCGGTTTCAAAAAGAAGTCTGATTGTATGGAAGAAAATTAACCTACTTATATAAAGTAGTAAACATGAGATTATGGTCTCAGTCGACTAGTTTCACATCTTCAATACAGCTTGATGTTCATTTAGAAAATTATGGTCCATTTAGAGTCAAATTGATAACATGGGATTTGAACTGGAACTGATTCATATACTCATATTGTTAATGGATCAAATGACTGTACAGTATAAAGTAAAATATGTCACTCGTAGATAGAAACTCACAGCGAATGATCACTTTACTGCAGCTTTATGACACTCTTTAACATCTTAGGCTACAGCTCACTGTTTTAGTTTTATGGCCTGCAGCTTTATTGTTTTTGGTCTCGCAGCTTTTTATCAACTTTGTGTCCAGCAGCCTCAAGAGGTTTTGAGCAACAAATCCACCATGTGTTACATGCCCAACAGCAAACAGCAGACAGACACGAGGGATGCAACAATACAGTTAGCCCATGGTTCAATACGTACCTCGGTTCTTGGGTTGATGCCTTTCGGTTGTTTTATTTTAGTTGGGAATTACATTAGTGCTAAAAAGTGTAGCGCGGATCAAGTGTTTCTATTAGGTAACGGAAGCCTGCAACTATGGAAAGGGCTGCAAATCTTTAGCAATAATCGTCTCACTGCACTTGTTCTTGTGTTTTCTGCACCGGTGGAATCGGCTTATTGGAAGACATCAACAAGAGACAGCTGTTTTTAACTGACGGTGTTACCTGCTTAGCCGTCCTGGACGTTGGATATTTACTCGGCAGGGAGTTGTTTCCCCATTGCATCATGTGAACACATGCTGCGTTCAAATGCTCCTCTAAAGCTCCGACATAGCCAATTCAGAGAGAAATACAATTATAAAATAAAATAACAGACACAGTTAGCAGCTAGCTAAATACTAATATTGCTCCTTGTCTGCTGGATGTGTAAATTGGCAACTTTATATGGTTAATATAGGTAAATGCTGTGTTGATAACTTTTTGTGTTCCCCCCACACAGCCAAAACATCAATAATTACTGCTTTAAATTGACAATTAAAGATATTGTCAGTTAGGCACAAGGAATCATCCCTTTTACATGCTTAAAACATAGTGTAACAGTAGAACAGGCAGACTAGAGTCGTACATTTAATCAACAGATTGCCAGTGATATCTTTCCAAAGTTTTCAACATTTGCTAATGTAGCCTCAATTAGCTACTGTTCATGCTAGACCAAAAAGGCTGGGACAGCCAAATCCATACATATGGAATAGTATTATATGAATTCTGACTCATTATTAAACTTTACAAATACAAGCTCTTTTAAACTTTCATGAACTTCTTATTTGGGCGGGGTGGGGGGAGCAGGCCTTATTGTTTAAGGGTGGGCGATCAGAATTGGCGGGGATGACTAGCACATATTCTCACACTTTGCCAGGGAGTTGTGTTGCTTCCTGCATTCGGGGGGTTGAGCCCACCAGTTATTACGATAATGATGGAGCCCTGCCATCAGTGTGTGCAGCCCATTGTGAAGCTGAGCTCTCCATAATCTAGATGGGGGCATTGAGCCATTTGGAATGCTTGCAGATAGACAGATTTGCAGTGGCTAAATATAGGCTAGGCTAAGGATTTAAATGCTAATGATGATGCTTGAGGTGTTTTCTTGCACCTGCAGGCATTGAAATTATAATGTGGCATCTGCTAACCGACATGCCCTTTAGTTTAATGTAGTCATGCAGTTCTTATATTAAAGCAAATGCAATTCAAGCAGCATCTGCATTTAGTAAAACGAATCACCAGCAATGTAATAAAAGACTAGAATGAGAAAGTGGCGATGGCTGACTCTCTGCTTGTAAACATTAAAATGCTTAGCTTCATCAGTGATTGAAGTCTGAACAGTTGCTCTTTGTGCCACTTCTTTTCTCTCTGACTCATCCCCCATCCTGTGTTTTTCTAGTTGGTGCTACCGGAGTACTCCATCCATGGACTCTTCTGCATCATGTTCCTGTGTGCTCAGCAGTGGCTGACTGTGGGCCTCAACATCCCCCTGCTCTTCTACAACACATGGAGGTGACTATCCGATCCATCGTAGTCTGAATGTGTGTTTCTGCTCGTACTTGCTTCAAAGGGAGGACCGACACTAGTTTTTAATGGTGATGTCCAAATGAAGCTTCGTGAAGCATTTTCTGTATTTTCTGAGCCCAATAGATGGCGCTCTCTGTTCAACAAAGGGTTGAAGGCCGATATATTTCCATTGCTTTCACCCCTTTGATAAACAGAGAGCGCCATCTATTGGGCTCAGAAAATAAAGAAAATGCTTCAAGAAGCTTCATTTGGACATCACTAGTTTTTAACCAACAGAGTGAGGACATTTGTGGAAGGTGAGGACATTTGTGGAAGGTGTGGACATTTTGGCCAGTCCTCATTTTATCAATGTTTGTTTGATGATTCAGACTTGGTTTGTAGGTTCAGGTTAGAATTCGGTTGAGGTTATGTTCGGGTTGGGGTTAGGCTTTTTGTTGTGCTGGTTGGGATAAGGATCTCGGGAATGCATTTTCCATGAGGATCCTCACAAAGATAGAAGTACAGGGATGTGTATGTAATCTTGGCTTGGGTCAACAGTCAGTGATGTCTAGATTTATTTTGCTAGTCCTTCTTTGTCTTATTTTTTCTTTGTTGCTGTTCTCTCTGCCGGTGCAGGTTAGACATAGACTTCTTGAAGCCTGATTGGTTTAAGCTCATGTGCTCAGCTGGTTGAAGTTACAGGCTGAGAGGCAAGGAGCACGAGAGAAAAAAAACATCTTGCTGTCTCATTAACTGGAGAGTGTGCCAGATGCCCACCGGCTACAGATGCTTCCCGCACAGCTGAGAGAAAGAAGAGAGAGAGATGGAAGAGGGTGGAAAATGAAGGAGGAAGTGGCAGCAGGCAGGACGGTGAAACGAGAGTGAGTGATGGGAAAGAGATTGAATATTGACAAGGTGATTCAGAGGAGAGTGAAGTTGTAGAAATCGTGAGTTATTAAAACGCGCAGCTGTATGCGCAGCTTTTTGCTAGTGAGTCCATGTGATGCTCAGCAGAGTGTACAGATGTTGCTGGGAGGGCTGCTTTGAGAGGCCAGATTGGCAACGTTGCTTGCAGCAAAGCTTGAGCAATGTGTATTATAAACTTGTTGTGACGGATGTCTTATTAGCTGAGAACCACTACTTTTTAAGAACTCTCTCAAAAGGTTAGGCCATGATGTGCTTTTGGAGTTATGAGGTGCCCTGAGGCTTTACAAGTTCACTTTAATGTTATGTAGTTATGGAGCCATGCCGATGTTTTTGGTATGTCATGGCTAAGACATCCATCTCTTTGATATTTCTACCTTGTTTGTGGTTCATGAAGCATTGTAAAATTACATTACAATGTGCCTTCTAGAAAGAATGTAATAGTTGCTAAGTTTGCTGTTTTCTCCTACAACTCCTCACTCATTATATATAATAGTTGAGGTGGTGGTGTCTGAGACTTGACTTGAACTCTCGCTAAAAGAAGACATGGGGCCTTAGTTTCGTAGACCAGGCGCAGTCAGCGCGCAGCGCACCTGCGCCACGCCGACGGGGTGTGTCCGCCTGGAAGTTTCGTGCACCGTGCAGGCTAGCGCAGGCACACCTCCCGTCTCGCCCACCGGCGCAAGTGGGAAAGAGGGAGGAGAAGAAGGCGTGAGTGGGAGACGAGGAGGAGACGAGGCGTGGACTGGGATTAACACAGCCGATTCAGATCTTCACCAATCAAATGAGCTCCTCTCCTCACCTTTAATGCCTTAGGGGAGGTTCAGTGCAAGTTTCGTCACTTGACAACCCGATGACAGAAGCAGCGCCGCCGCTCCCACCACGCGCATCACGCGCTGTGCGTGCGTATAGTCATAATAATTATTATGCCGATATTATATCACTATAGAAATTGTAGGCACATTTTAGGCATGTCTATCACAAAACAGGGTCAGGGCACACAGCAGTAGACATAATAGTGGCGAGATCCCAGTGATTGCACGAGCCGGCTGGGCCATTCATCATCATCATCACTGTCTTCATCATCTGCGCTCCACAGCTGCACCGGATTCCCCGTCTAACACCAGAACGGCAGGACACTGGGACCTCGCGTGCCGCGTAGACCAGCTGCAGCCCCAACTCCGATTCCAGCTCGCGGCAAAGTTGCGCGTTTCCACGGACACCGAGGCTGCGGAGGCGCGAGACCAGGCACAAGCTGCTGTATTTTTTTTATATATTTTTTCAGGCATAGACGCAATTTATTAGCAGTGGATAGATATGAAAAACAGGAGAGAGAGAGGTTGATGTTTTGGTCCGAGAGGTCCAAGTTTCAGCTGTGTTAATTCAGTGAGGTTGAGTTTCCGTTACGCGTGCCATCCGCTTTTGATCTGACGTCAGATGTGACGGGACAATCTATATAGATATAAATTCACGTGTTGATTCAATTAGTTGCATTAAATAGTGTTTGTTGTGATTATTTATTGCATTTAAATGTGCCTGGAACTGTGGAAACCTGCCTGTGAGGTCTTGGTGACGTATGCGCACTGCGTGCCAGTCAGCCAAACTTCCACTCCGTCAGCTGTAATTCGCCTTGAATGAATGGACTTTATTTGCGCTTTGCGCCTTTCGCCGGGAGTAGACCAGGTTGGAGCTGGCGAGCTTTCGGGGCAGTCTCGGCGAGGCTTTTTGCCAGGAAACTTCCGCTGCGCCAAGCTGAATCTGTGACGCCTCCCCCTGCTGCGCCGCCACACCCATCTTGGCGCAGGCGATCCACCAAACTGCCAAACTGACCGTGCACAAGGCTGCAGCTGGGCAAAAATTGCATTACGCCGGCTCCGCCACCCTGCGCCACCCTGCGCTGCGCCACGAAACTAGTAGAAACTTGTAAAAAATGGTTTGACTTGTTGCTATTCTAAAAACAATAGGAAGTTAGTGATTGTAGTTTGGACCTCTGATTTTGCTCGCTCACCAACATGCTCAGCAGTAGAAGCAGTGAAACACAGGAGGTAATTAAGTTGTATTTTCAGCCTGGACCCTATTTTTATGTTTTTGTGTCTAACCAACACCGATTGTTTTTACGTTTCACTTCATCTGTCTGTTTGTTATTGCCGAAAGGTTTTATTTCTCTCTAGGCTCCTTTCCACAATGTTGTCAGACTCTTATAATAACAATCTGAGCCTGTCAGTGGCAACAACAAGCACTTTTAGTGGATGTACGATGATGTTAAAAAGTTGCCCCGAGCGATAACATTACAGTCTCTTAAACAGCTGCTGTCTTCAGTGTTCTCCCTCAATGCTGGACTATTTCAAAAAACATTCTCCCCATTAGTCACTGATACAGAAAAAAACATGGTTAATAGGGTCCAGGTTGAAAAATACCAAAGTAAGCCTCCTTTGAGTAATGCAGTCTGTACCTGTGCTTAAAGTGTGACGGAACAAAATGTAGACAGACTATGTGCCAGGCCTCAGTAAAGAAACCTTCATAAGCCCTACATAATGCCTGCAATGATATAACTAACTGAAAAGGGTAGGTTGCCAGACTAAAAACTCTCAATATGCGAGTGTGGGTGCGTAGAGGGAGATTCCAAGAGAGGTTGGCCATGTTGTGCTGTAAAATGCTGTGATTGCCAGTCAAATCCCTATCAAGGTTTGTATGTGTGTATGTGTTCCTGTACTTGCTACATAGTGGGGATCAACCGTTTTTGACAGTGATGACATTTCACCGAGCATTTCTATACATCTATGACTTAAAGCGAGAAGTGCTCAGAAAATGTTCCTCCTTGTTTTTCTGTTACCTTTGCTCAGGGGAATTGTGAAACAAATGGTGTCAACAGTCACTACTTTTTCATTGCTAATTAAATTTCATTAGCTAGGAATAGCGTAAACTATTTGCTAACTATGTTCACCTCAGCATCACTCATTTGTGCATGTTTCTGTTGTAAAAATACATGGGAATGTATAATCAGCGGCTCCATTACAAACCACTTACATCCAACATAATACATCCATAATAATATACAAGTGCATTGTTTCATACATCCATGAGTCATCTTATAGGCCGATGGAAAATGTGAATCCGTGAATGTACATTGTAATTAATTTATGACCAGATGTATGAACATTTCACAGTTGTGGAAAACCAATATACGTGGCTGAACATACAGTATGGACATGCATCAACCATCTTTTAGCAAGTTTTATTTACCAAGCAGACCACATGCATAATGATGGCAGCTTCCTGGTTGAAGTGCATTGCCCATCATACCCTGTATTACATAATTGAAATGCTTAAATGAGGGAAATTATATGCGATGGGCTCTGTAGACTGAATAACTGAATCCAGCATCCAACTATCATAATGCAACTGGTCTGTTACATTAAAATACAGTTATCCATTCACACAGAATCCTGTTCATTTGTGTCAGCTCTGGGGTCCATTAAAGGCAAATTCCCCCCTATAAACAGTAATGAGGCAATCGTGTATCAGTACGTTAAACAGCTCTCTCTCAAAGCAACAGGCCATTGTTGCGATTCCCTCTTCATGTTTACGCTCCTTGAGTACTAATTTTCTTCATTATATATTTTCCTCAGTGAAATAAGTCTCACTGGGATGTAAAAGCTCCAGGAAACATCTTACAATTCCCTAAACCCACTCCGCTATTAATCACCGCCAGGTTTTCTCTTCGGGTGACATTGCACATCTTCATTTTACACAGCTTTGAGAGAGAACCGTTTGTGTTTACAAATATTGATTCTGCAAAAAGCATAGCAATAACATGCAGATTCTATTAAAGGGTGGATTTCCCCTTCAAGTTTTAAATCAGTCAGCAGGTGATGAATGGCTCTAATATGAAACAGGAGAAAAACATTTAATTGGAAATTCATCACAAAGATTTAATGAAAATCGTCGAATGACTCATTTTAATGTTCAGCAGTTGGAGGTGAAATTGACTCACTGAGCTGACTGGATTTAGAAGCACATTTAGAACAAACCCCAGCCCTGATACCTTTAGAACCACATAATTAACCTGTGTGAAAATATAGTTGAATATGCATTCAGATATTTAATTATACATAATATAAGTACAACCAGTTGGCAAACGTTTTTAACATTCCTGGCAGATAGTTTCCATGAAGTAGCAAAAATACTTTTAAACTGCTGCTGGATAAAAGGTAAATACTAGTGCCTTGACGTTTCCCCAAAGGTTTTTTCTATATGACTGCCTTACAATACAGGTCAAACATGGTGGTGTCACAGATGGGGTAAGGACATTAAGATCGGTGGTAGCTAGGTTTTACAATATGGTGAGAAAACTGTATGACAAGATTGCTATTTGGAAAGTCCTGTTTGACCCATCCACCACCACGACCTGCTCCCTATGAGGAGTTTCAACAAAACTTACTGTTGAATCTGAGGTTTCTTGTGTCCACCACCATGAGAATTGTTTCTGTGGTGCCGACATGTAATTTGAACACATTTCATCCTGCAACCACCTCTGTTAAGAGGTCGTGGTTATTCTACTATTTTACGTGAGATCAGGCTGGGTTAGGTACAGTTCATCCACAGACTTTGTGGATGCTGCTGAGCCTAAAATCTGGTACAACAACATTCTGGCTCTCATTCTGGTGGAATACAAGTGATTTTTTAACGTAACCTGTATCCTCACAAAATAACAATTACCTAAGACAATGCTTGGCTTTGAAAGTAATGCTGGGTCGCTAAATAAGGTTGTACGCTAGTTAGCTATTTAGCAACTTTTGCAGCCAACATTAGACATACCAACCAACATCAAGACACTATTGAATCCATTCCTTGCACTTACTGAATTACTAAATGTGGAAATCAATAAGTTTGCTTAACTATATAGGACTGAACAACTGTTTAGCGAAGGGTCAACTTCCACAAACATATTCAACTACTATTTCACTCATGTCGGCCGCATGATGGTGTTCGCCTAACTCATCATGCCATTTTTTCCATACTATCTCCTCCCCCATTTCCTACCATCATCTCTCCGCCTACCTTCGCCCCCTCCTTCTCTCCTCCTGCCGTTTGGGGGTCTGGAACGGGTCAACTACCCGCGATGTGGTCTTTTGCCCTATGTGGTAGGTACTTCCATTCCCCAACGGACACTAAGGAGCTGCTCTACGACCCGGCGTCCGTGATGAATGGCGACACGCTCAAGTTCTGCATAAAGGAGGCCTGGTGCAAGCTGTCCTTCTTCGTCCTCTCCTTCTTCTACTATCTCTACTGGTGAGCAGGCATTGTGGGACAGTAATTGGATTACATGTGAAGTGATTACATTAATCTGATTACAACAGCTAGAGAAAGAAAGACTTTGAAATCAAACTACAGCTACTTCAACAAAAATTCCTAGATGAGAATCTGTAGGTGAAATGTAAAAGTAGGACATTTTGAAATGACCACTCACATCATATCACATCGTTTGTTTCCAACTCTATTCCTATCACATGGTTATTTAACTAGGTTTCTCAGCTCCGTTGGAGCAACGTGAGTGCAAATCACTGAATAAAGTAACCATTTCTCTGGCAATCACATGCAAGTCCTCTCACATACTGATCTGTCAGGTTATCTAGGTTTACTATGAGGCACACTGCTACAAATGCATGTGATGTTGAGAGAATTTGATTCTTTACTTCATTGACAAGCACTGCCAGAATGCTTAAGTGGATAGCAGAGGGATACAACCGCCATCCTACACTAACCTCTACGTTAACATACACATAAGAAGGTAATTCTGTAAAGGATGGCATTGCAAAGCCTGTGCAATGTTTTACGATTTGTTTGAATGTTTTTGCTCAAATGTTCTGCTGTTAGATGATAATTGTATACAATGTGTTCCTGTCCTTGTCTAATTATGCTGTTATTAATCACTCCGGATTCTTGTTCCATGTGTCATGTGGGTGCTGCAGTGTGTGGAACCTGGATATATCCCTCTAATAGGTCTTATCAATGGAAACACTTAAAGGTACAATCCTTTTTTTCTCTCCTTTTATTCTATGGTGGTGAATTGAGACGGAATAGCGTTATTCTTAAAGTTACTACAAGAAACTTAACAAGTTTTAAGACGTATACATTGGTGAGGAGCAGAGCCAATCCAGATGGGACCAGCCAAAGACAAGATGGCGGCTGGGTGGCTCTTTCATGGGGTCCAGGAGGACCTGTACATCGACATCAGCAGGAAGGCCTGCTGAGAGTGCGGACAGCCGGCTGATGGAGAGAAGCTACAGCGGGGCAGCTCGGCATCTGCCTCCTGTAAGTCAACATGGACACCAGGCTGCTGGAACCAGAACCATCGTGATCAGTGCAGACTGCTGCAGTAAAATGAGTTTTTCCAAAAGGAGTCTGGCAGCTGCACATATTTACGGCTGTGTTCACGTAAACACCCCCGCTGGAGTCCATGTGAGGTGCCAAAACCAACACAAAATAAAAGTTCCTTGTAGTAACTTTAAGAAGATTTGAATCTGATGGTCTTCCACCACAGTTTATCATGATCTGTATATGGGCTTGCTATGAACGTGCCATGAAGGGCGGTTGTGACTACACAGATTTGAGCTTTGAACTGATCTCAAAGATGTTTGTGGAGAAGTGTCAGTTCCAGGTTGGAGCTTCCGGAGGGCCAGACTTGGCAGCATTAGTGCAGAAAAGGTTTTTTTTTCTGACAAACTGGTCAGTTTTCCCAAAAAAGATTGCAACTTTAATATGGAGTTGTTCTTGTTTATGTGTGATAATGTGTGATAAACATTTGACACAAGCTGGCCGGTCCCAGAGAAATGATGTGCTGATGATATGTCTGTTTAGGCAGTAGGTGATGTTCATATGTTTATCACAGCAATACCACACAGGTAGAAAAGCAACATCATGAACAACGTGGCGAGTGTTGATCTTAATGTATAACACAAGATCACAAGATGCAATGTTTTGGTTTTAGCATCGACTCGACCTGCCATTACCAAAAATCAACACATGCCAGGATGATGAGGTGCTGCTTCTAGTTAATGGAAGAAAATCCATCCATCCATCCATTGTCTACCGCTTATCCTGTATTCAGGGTCGCGGGGGGGCTGGAGCCGATCCCAGCTATCATTGGGCGAAGGCAGGGTACACCCTGGACAGGACGATGGAAGAAAATGTTATTTTTAAAAGAATCGCAATATAGCCGACCTCATTCCCCTGGCAAAGGCATTTCGTTCTTACAGCTACAGTTGTCATGATACGCATATTAAATAATATGTCCTTACAACACACGACACCTTCACACAGAGGCATGTTGAAATGACAGCAGTAACAATCTCTAAAACATTTCTCAGATATAACAAAGATTATAGTCGATGGACCTCATGCAAGAACATTTCTGCATTCTTATCTTAACTTTCTCTTACATTTTTTGTACATTGGTTTCGTATGAGTGTGCCACGTCAGACGCAGCAAACATTGCCAAATTCAGATAACAGTGTAAATGACCAGCATCAACAAGGTGGATGCCACTGGCATGTAGACAAAGCCAAAGAACGAAAAATAAATGGTTCCATATGAAAAAGGTCTGCAACAGGAGGGGTCAAACAATTTTAGATGTTTATATTGACATTGTAGCATTATACAATTACATCAATAGCCTATTTAATTTACACAGTTACATGTTTGAATTTCAATTGCAGAGTCAAACGGGATACAGTCAACACAGTTACGAAGTAAGTGTCAATTATTTTCAAAAACAAAATTGAAAAGAAAAAAAATTGTCTAAAAATGTGTGTCTAATTTTGCTTTCGACACACATTTACCAGTAATCGGTAAATTTGTAAGTAAACATGCGTAACTGGTCGAAAATGTTAACCGATTAACAGTTAACATTTGACATTCCGACTTCCAAGTAAAGAAAGATTCACTCCATTTGTTAAAAATGTTAGCTTGGACAACAGCAGATTAATAACACGCGACTCCTCGTAAATCATTCATAAGTAAGAGAAAATTCAAATTACGAGAAAACTGGTGAAATCACCATGTTCTCCTAAATCACTTGTACAACGCACTTGAGAAAGAATCTGCTTGTACGAGTGCTTCTTGCATGAGGCCCGATGAGATGCTGGTACAGTATGTTACCTCCTGGCATGGTATAGTGATAGGAATTAGGAGGGGAAACAGAAAGAAAAGTTTCATACGTATCTCATCCATTGTCATACCAGTGCTTACATCAACCAGTAAGTGAAGTCGAGCCAAAGACAACATTTTGAAGTGAATTTTAAGGCATTTCTTGTGTTTTCAGTTCATTAAATAAAATATGCTACTCCTATGTGCACTTTACATAACTTTTGTGGCACTTCGGATGTTTTTTGGGGTATATATTTTGAACCCTCCATATAGCGACTTTAACAAAAACATTAAAATGGGTGTCTGTGGTTAACAATAATTCATCTTGAACTTATACCATCTTGCTTCTCCATCTCACTCCATCCTGCCCTGCTCTAGCTCATGCTGTGTTAGCGACCACCGGCAGCAGCCGCAGCAGCAGCGAGGTACTTCTCTACCAGGCTGGGAGATGGTCCGTTCACTTTCAATTCCATCAAGTTCAACACCTTTAAACACTTTCAAGCTATTAACCGTGGTGTCACTTTAATATCGCAAAATAATGTTTTTTTTTCAGCTGGTTGAATTGGGTCAAGCCAGATGATATCAATACAATATAAAATAATAATCACCTCTTTCTGTAACTATTATAGCATATTTAGTATAAGAGTTTTCTGTTCTATGCTTAGGGGGGTTTCTAGTGATGCTGCCATACGACCAGATTGCAGCAGTTACATTTGTTATTTAAGTGATCATAAAAATCTCAAGTTGTAGAAAATTGTTAACCAGTAACGTTTGTAGTTATCTGCTAAATAAGGTTTATTATAATGCAGCTTAACTGGGGTATTTAAATAAATGCTGTTACTGAAAAGTAATAACACAACTTTATAAATGTTGACGTTCCGTATAAGCAGAGAGCCACTATTAAATGGTGGATACAGAAGGTGGATGCATAGAACTGATTGAAGTGGAAGTGAAGTGAGCTGAAACCTGGACCAAGACACTTGTTTCTGTTTACTTTCCTTGTCACACTGATCCCAAGTCCAAACACACTCCACTCCCCTGCATCTGTGACCTGAAGATCCTTCACAATACACCTTACTGCACGCACACACACACATCGACTCCACACATGGGTGACAGCCGATTTAAAATATTTTCCGGTTGCTTCATTTGTTATCTGGTGCAGATGATCCACTGGATCTCTAACTCTTGATTTTGTCAATCTGTGCACAGCTGAAGGACAGAAGCACAGGGGCATCGAGCAGACCCCAGCTGAATCTATTTTCCATATATTCATTCACCCATAGACTGTATTTATAGATGGACGACACGTCACACTGCCATCTTGTGCTGGTTATGTCATTTGGAGGCAGAAGCTGTGTCCCAATCCAGTGGCCGCGTGGCCGCTAATGTAATGTAACATTAGTGAAGGTGCGTAGCTAAGCTAGCTAGCCAGCTAGCAAGTAAGTATGTTGTGGGAGACGAGAGTTCACCGAGTGGTTTCATACTTAACTAAATTATACCAAATTTCTGGACTTGTAAAATTATCTTTTAAATGTACAAACAACGTTTGTGTAATTAAGGGTACAATTCAAACGGGAGCAAGAATTGATTTCTCTCTCGCCGTCGCCACTACTGATTATTTTACCAAGAAAAAACAAATTCATGGTGCGGATGAGTTTGTATAACAACTGGCACTGTTTTGAATTTAATGCGCCTGAACACTCGCACAGCCCCGCACTCTCTAAGGGCCCCCAAACCTCCATGCAACCCCGCACTCACGCCGTCTATATTTACGCCTCTGCTTGTCGTCCATCTTCAGACAGTCTATGATTTCCATAATTGACACATGATCATACTTGAGAATAAGAAACCAATGTACAATGTGTCATATTCAGTAGTACATATATTCTATATGAATACTAGAAGGGAACCTCCCTGCTGTGCTGTCTCACCCTCCACAGCTTTAGCTCCTCTCCTACTGGATGGTAATGAAGCCCTGCCTGACTAATAGACTTCCCCTCAGAATGTGACCTTTGTTCCTTAGGTGTGATGTGTCAAATGTAATGCACTCGAGTAACGACTACTTTTCCCTCGCAACGTGCGAACAGGTTTCCTGTCTCTTCCCTGTGTTCCTATAATAAGGGTCGTTAGCATGCTGTGTGCTGCTACATGTGTGCTCTCCTGATATACATTTACAGGTCTCACCTTTTCATCGTATACGTGTTCTTCCCATCTTCCTGGGTATGAAAATCTGGCCTTTCTATTTCCTCACACATGTCAACCAACACACGTACACCCAGGCACTCAGAAGGTTAACCTCATTAACTGGACAGATGTTGAAAGCTAATGGAACATGAAATTAGCGACAGCTGCCACTCAAGCAAAGCTTTCATATGAAGTGTTTTTCTTTTTGTTTTGTTTTTTAAAATTCAGGGAATTATGACATAAATCTTGAATTTAGGGAACATGAAAATTAAACATCATGAAAGGCTGTTTAATTCAAACGTTATTGTTTTGCATTAGAAGTCCGAAGATCCATCTGTTATGAGTGTTAGGACATCACGGAGAGAACTACAGTAGTGTGGAACAATATGTCATTGTGGAAACACAATACATTTTATGTAGTGAACCCGAAGCAAAGGAGTTCATGCGTGATTTTCGCTTGTATCACAATGTTCAATGAAGTGGATCTGTTTGCCAATGAACCAGATTAGATTTGATATGCTTTTCTCGGTTGGTAAGAAAAATACTTTTGCGTTGGCTGAAAAACAACATCATTTCAGAACCACAAAAAGTTAGCGAGATCAAGTTACGCTTTATTTATCATGTCCATGTTGTTAGACTTCCAATAGCAGATTATGTTAGATGTAGCAAATTAACGAGGCAATACAGACACTGTGTAGAGGTAGTTTCATACCAAATGCCAAGCGAATGTTCGCCTTGCATTACTAATGCGACATTGACCGTGGGATCATGTGTTTATTCCTGTCACTCACGTTAGATGCACTGGAGAGGACACGACAATAGCATAATCTTAATGCTGGTAGGCTTTGGTTTGGGGTAGAAAGAAGTAGGCTACACTTGTTATGTAACTTGCGTATGGGCAAGAGTTAACCCTTGTGCCCTCCTCAAAAAAACTCCCTCTAACCACCTTTGTGACAAAAATGTACACGCACAAAAGAAATGCCATTAAATCACCATACATCAATATTTTTTTCTACTTTTTTTTTTCATAAATCACTTAAACAACTTCAGACCTACTCAAAACTACTAAACATTCAATCATTTTCAGGACTGTAACCCTTAAAATGCCAGTTTTATTATTTGAATTATTTCATTTTTCCTCAAAAAACATTTTTTTTTTAATATATTTTCCATATAATAAGTAGTTGAGGGATGGGGCTTTGGTGGTGATTAGAGTCTTGGATATGTCAAAGATTAGCAACAAAATTGATTTGATTGCATCAGTATTTTTTAAGTAGTGTCAGATTTACAATTTTGCACCCTTTAACCACCTTCGTGGCAAAAATGTACACGCACAAAATCTGCCATAAAATCCTCATACATCAATTTTTTTTTTTTTTTTTTTTGCTTGAATCCCTTAATCAACTTCAGCCCTGATCAAAATTATCAAATATTTAATCATTTTCAGGATGTTAACCCTTTAAATGCCAGTTTAATTATTTGTATTATTAATTATCTATTAAAAAAACTATTTGATTGCAATAGTATATTTTATGTAGTAACATAGTAACATAACATAGTACCTTCGTGGCCACAAAATGCCTCATTGACTTCGATTAAAACCACATTTTTAAATCTCACTGCCAATGCATTATAAAATCATGCATTCTGCAATGTCAGCATTTCATTTTGAAGAAAGGTAGTGATATTTGACATTTTTACAATATTTCACCAGATTCAACCATTTTCCCATTGTAGGTTGATGCATGAAATTCTTGTATTTTTGCCAGTTATATCATGGAGCTGGGTGACAACCAGGGCCCCCAAGAGTGAGTGTGTGTGTGTGTGTGCGTGTACGCTCACTTGCATGTTTGCGCGTGCGCACACTCGTGTGTGTGTGTGTGTGTGAGAGAGAGATGGAGAGAGAGTGTGGGAATCTGTAAGCACGCACTGATCATTTCAGGGGTGAACAAAGGTTTCACACTAAGAGGGAGTATCTGTTAAAATATACTAATGCAATCAAATACATTTTGTTGCTAATCTTTGATATATCCAATACTCTAATTACCACCAAAGCCATATTAGCCTGCTACTAATTATATGGAAAATAATACTTTTTTTTGTAATAAATAATTCATAATTCAAATAATAAAACTGGCATTTAAAGGGTTAAAATACTGAAAATTATTGAATGGTTGATAGTTTTGAGTAAGTCTGAAGTTGTTTAAGTGATTTATGAAAAAAAAGCAGAAAAAAATATTGATGTATGGTGATTTAATGGCATTAATTGTGTGCGTGTACATTTTTGCCACGAAGGTGGTTAAAGGGTGCAAAATGCATTACAAGAAAATAAAAGACATGTAAGAGTAAAAGACAGTGGATTTCAAAAATTTGACTAAAAAGAAAAGTTGACTTGAGAAAAATGTACAAAAATGCCCGAGGAGGGCACAAGGGTTAAGTAGCCTGCATACATTATGTAACAAATGCAAGGTGACTAAGACAACGTTGACACATGGGACATGAACAGTGAACTGCTGGGTGAAAGTCCTGTTTTTGTTTGACCCATCCATCCATCCACCATCCTCCCGTCTCAAATCTTCTCACTTTTACCCTCCATCAGTTACTATGCGTGTCTAATAATGACGCTGCTTTGTTTGTATTGGTGTTAGATGGGGTTCGGCTACCGAGGGGGTGAGAACAAGATCCAACTGGACATACATGATTAAACACATACAGATGTTCTACTAATGCTCTTCTAGCCATTGGTATGCAAATGAACATGAAAATACACAAGGCTTTGCAAAGAAATAACTTCATTAAAAAAAATGAATATCCACAACTCATTTAAAAAGTAAAAAATGTAATCATGTGCAAGCGCCTAGAAATAATCATGAATATATAGCAAATGACGTGTCAGTATTCCTCTTTGCTGCAGTATCTCACGTAACAAGTCATATTTTAGCATACATTATGTTTAGCTAATGTCTAATTAGGCCGTGAAAGTGAAGGAGCTGTAACTTAAAGAGCTACAAGTCCATCTACTAATGATGAAGCCTCTGAAGGTCTCAGAGGTTTTGATGGGAGGAGGTCAAGTCTCTGAGGAGGAACCAGTCTTTCACTCTTGATCCATCTGTCTCTCCCCTTACATATATCCTGTCTCACTCTCTCTCTCTCTCTCTCTCTCTCTCTCTCTCTCTCTCTCTCTCTCTCTCTCTCTCTCTCTTTCTCTCTCTCTCTGTTGATGCATGCTTGTGAGTCAACAGAGTGAATTAGCAGTCTTTTCACCAGCAGAGATTAGCGAAGGTGTTGGGAGGTCGTAAAGGCCTCGAGGATGAATACAATCATTAGGAATCATGAGTTGCTGTCAGCGAGGTGCTGATCTGTTCTTGTCAAGTCACAGCTCAGCGAGAAGTGTTGAATTCCCAATCTGTGATCTGGGCTGTTGGTTATTGTTGTTTCATGCAATCTGTTACTCTTCTCTTTTTTTCAGGTGAACTCCACAAATCACTGTCTTTGGAAAATAAAAAAAACGAAAGTAGTCTGTTGAACACATTGGTGCAGAAGCTCATTTCATAGTCGGTGGTTTTAAAACGTGGTGGAATCACTTTGTCACTCTGCAACGATGTGCGCTTGGCGGTTTGTCTTGTGCGCGTTCATCGCATTACATGATGCTCATCGGCTTCTGCTTTTACTTTTGCATTCAGCGGCAACTTTACACACATTTTCAGAGATGAGAAAAAGGTACAATCATGCCAGGAAGGATTGTTGTTTTCACACTTCAATGTCATAGTAAAAAGCAAAATATGAAACATTAATGAGACATTTAATGTCAAACCACAATGTTATTGTAAAAGACGTTATTGTAACAATTCAACCCATTCACATTCCCAACAAGTTAATTAGCAATAATGATTAATACGGTAGTGGCGTTACTTGAGTACAGAAGTTGCATTGAACTCTGGTTTCACTCAGGATACGAACATCAGTCTCCTGGGTGAAAGTTGGACCGATCCATCCATCCCGACTTCCTCCCTACACAGGACGTTTCTCTCTTTATGCCACGTAACCTGTCCTGGCCATAGCCTGTATAAAATATGGACGTAGCCATCTTGGCCGTGGGACTGCACCTGCCTGCCACTCAAAGTTACCATGCCTTTGATTATGTATACATTTAAACCTTAATATAACTTAAACAGGTGAGTCATTCTATTAGTCGTCATTTGTATTCAAACATTCGAGAAAGAAATCCTGTGTCCGAATACGCAAAATCATTGTGCAGCATTTTCGACGCTGATAAAACTTTCCACCTCATGCATGCATCGCTCAAACTGGACTTCCTGTGTTGGACCTAATATTGTCCCACTGGTACTTTACAGCGAAACCCCGCCAAGGCAGCAGCGCCTCATGTTGTTTTAATGCAGGGCTGATCCTGATGGAGAGGCAGCATTACTTTGAATAATGCAGATCACGACAGAACAAGCTTCAAAGGGACATCACATTAAAAAAAAAAAGTTTGCTGTCAGCAATTAAGATAAATAAGTCAACTTCTGAGCGCCTAACTTCCAAGGACACAAACAGACTTCCCATTAAAGCTGCTCACAGTTGAGACAGCAGTATTGAGATGAATCAGCAGGAATACTAACTATGGATCAATAAAATGTTTGAGCATGCACACACACACACACACAGTACTCAGGGTGTTATCTGAATGCTTCAAACAGGCCAGATTTATTTGAATTTTCACTTTTGCCACCCCTGTCTGTCCAATCAGAGACGTGTTGACTCACTTACTATTTCTCTTTCTCCTTCTTGTGTTTCAGTATGATCTACTCCTTGGTTACCTCATAACAACTGATTTATCAGCAACTGCAGAGGAAGGGGGGAGGGGGGGAGGGGAGCCTCTGGATACACAGACCACCGCTGTCTCGGTCTAGAATTGAGAGACGGGCAATTTAAAAGAAAAGAAGAGATTTTTTTTTTTGCTGTGAAGCCAAACAATGAACTGGACAGGGGTCGAAGCTTCTTTTCTGCTTCGTCTGTATATACAAACTAAAGACTAAAAGTCCTGTTTACAGTTTGACTGGTCATAGCGAGACCCGAGTTAATCACTGCCTGGCCAACGTTTGTACCACACACACACACACGCACAGTCTCACACACATGCACACACACACACGCACACACACAGCCTCCTCTGGACTGGTACCGTACATACTGTACAGTAGCAGTGGCTGTAGCCCAGAGGGCGAAAAAGCACAGTAGCGTTTGCACAGTTTGTCTCAGGCACAGCATGGTGGAGCACTGTCCAGCCCAGCACAGCTCACCGACCCCTCAGCCATCCCTCCCCGACCACCTCACCAAACGTAGCTTCAGCGGTGAGTCCGGACACGAGGGATAGATGGACGGACAACACTGTACAGAAAAGAGAAAACTCTTGGGGGAGAAACACCAGAGCAGCCAGTTCTTAGTAGTTTCCCCCCGGGACGGCACATACAGTCCATGGCCTGTGGGTTTTTCTTTCTAACATTACGTGAATGGCTTTTGTGACATGTGCATTTTGGTGTATTCTTTAACAGAAGGCATTTCTAATTGAATTTATGATCTACAGCAAAAGGTATTCTATACAGCAAATGCCTCCTTAGTGTTGTCCTAGTGTCGTTCTATTGTGGGAAACCTTTCTAAAACTCCAAACTAAAAAACTGACACCCATCCAAGCTTTTATAGTAGAGGAGCACACATTCTTTGCACAAATAGTGTATTTGATATTGCACAATATTTGCAATATTTGGCTATATATTAGAGATCATTTAAGATAGTCTACCCACACAGGTTAAGGTCTTCCAACATGTAAAGAACTATCCAACCCTGTTTGAAGATGGGGAGACAATGTGAATCTTTTCTAGCTCGATTTACACCATGGACCAAAATGTTTGTTGTCTTTTTCGCTATTGAAATTGATTTGATTTATGTCTGTTTGTGAGATACCGATGGCTTGCCTCCATGCTCTACCTTAAACAAAATATTATTTTCCAATGTAACCACACCATCATAAGACAGCATGAGTAGTGAATAAAGCCGAAGATGAGAAAGGTGCCGAGCATTGATCTGTCTTTCTCTGTGATTTGAATAAAAGCCTCTAGCAGATGATGGAAGTGATGAAATGCAACACCTTCTCGCTGCCAACTTTTCAAACACGGCAGCCTGGCAAGTGGCGCTACGCTGCAAACAACGATGCTCTACTTAGCCCGTTAAAATAAGTCAATTTTTAGTTTTTTGTCATGAAATTAACTTTGACATTTGGTTCCATACAGGACATAAACATCGGTCTCCTGGGTGAAAGTACTGTTGTTGTTGTTTTTTACCCTTTCATCCACTCTGACGTTACAAAACATTTTGTAACTTAACTTCAGTAACTTTACGTAACCTAGCTTTCATACATAACTTATAAATAAGTCAATGATGAGTTTTGGTTCCACACAGAACACAAACATTGATCTTCTGAGTGTTAGTACTGGGGTTTTTTTACCTTTCCATCCACCCAACGTTACATAAAATAACTAAAGTTATGTAACTTACCAACACTGGTTTTCAGGTGAAAGTCCTGTGTTTTTTTAATCTTTCATGCACCCCAACCTCTTTGTGGGCAGCCTTTATCGCTCTTTATACAACATCACCTGACTTCCTCCTTTACTGCTGCCACAACTACAGTCTCAGAGCATCACAGTTGGATGCATAGCGCCAACAAGCTGCCATATTTGGCAACGTGGGAGTGAGAACGGGCTTCATATATGAGATCTGTCAGAATATTACATTAATACTGTAATGATAACCTGAAAGTAAGTTACTCCCTTCTTTAAACAGGTCAGAGGTCGAGTGACCAGCTCAGTTGCAGATCATCATCCCTGCAGCTTGAACCATTTCATTGTCTTGCTCAGAGACACATCTGCAGGGTTGGGGTTTGAAACTTGAACCTGCATCTTCCATGTGTAGTTAGTTTTCTAACCACCATGCCACCCTTTAGAGCTTCACTCGAGTTGCTACTCAAGCAGCAGATAGGAATGCCCAATTCTTGTTCTTTTCTCTTATTCCAATTCAAGCATTTTCTATCTTAACTGTGTATGTGACCGACCAAGTTGAATTTAGATATTGTTTATGAAATAAAGTATTTTAAAAAGAAAAATGTGTTGTTTGTATTTATAGATGCACAATTCCACTCATGATATGGTTTCATTGTGTTCCAATACGCCCATTGTGCAGCATAATCACTGCAAGGAAACATGGGAGGACGAAGGAAGGGGCGGATTTCACTGCTAATGTAACCTAATAGTGAAGCCAAGGCGGAAGTGCCTTTAACTAGCCTTGTCTTTTTAAGATGGCGAAGACCAAATGGTGAATTTGAGGCTTCAAAACCGTAGTCCATTAACCAATGAGAATAAATAAAATCAATAAATCATGTCACATAATAATATTGCTTTTTATTTTTATTATTATTTTTATTTTTGCAAGACAAAAAGACAATATACAACACATGATAGAAGAAAACAAGTACAGACCAGTTGATAACGTGTGTGTGAGCAGTTAATAATTTATTAATGATGATAATATGGATAAAATATTTCAAATAAAATAATAATGTACATGAATACTTAAAGTAAATTAAAAATGTTCTTACCAAAACATTACCAAAAATGTTATGATTTCATAAAAGTGATCATGACATCTCCCACATTTTGGAGGAAAGAATGTGCAGGTAAGGGAGTGTTTGTCTGAGCTGTGGCAGACAGGCGCTGACAGATTGGTGACAGCTTGTCTTCCCAGCATGCACCTGGATGGTGTCCATATCGCTGCCATATATTTCATCCTAATTAAACCAGGCAGACACACTGCTGACCTTGTGGCCCCTCACTGTGTGTGTGCTGCCCGGCAGCGATGTCTGTGGATTAGCCCCCCGTCCACCTCTCGCTTCCCTCTCTCTCTGTTCTCTCCCACAAATCCTCGCCAGCATCCGTCCTCTCCTCTTAAAGCTGTGAAACGACATTGAGCCCTTGTCCTTCGTTCTGGCACACTGTGCTCAGCCGCCTGGAACCCCGAGGTTTGTCTGTAAAACTCCACAACTTTTCACAGCAAGGGGGACCCATTTTAATCTCACTCTGCGTGGGGCTGAAGCTCACTGATGCATTATTGGTACTTTATGTATGCGAATCTGCCCGGCACAAATGATGACTTTGTGTCACAGTGAGTTCAAGCAGTGTTCAAAAACTGTGAGTAAAGGACGGTGAGGGAACTTTTGCAGACATGGGACACAGGAGGGCTGCAATGATTCCAGGTCAGTGGATTTTGCTCCGACACCAAGGTCTGAGATTCAAATCAAACTCTACAAAGTTGTCAAAGTTCTGCATGCCTAGTCACCCAGCTCCCATTCAGTACTTTTCCATCCCCCCCCCCCCCCCCCTTCCTATTGCCAGACATTCCTACCTCATCAGTCAACTTGTTCACCTGCTCCCACAGCTGCTGCCCATCGCCAATCAAGCCCATATTTAAGCCTCTGCAGCTCGCTCTCGCATTGCCAGAGTGTTCTCTGCCACCCCTGAAAGTCTTTCCGGCGCTCTGTCCCGAACTGATCTCCTATCTCGTCTGACTTTCACGTGCTGCCACACTTTCTATTGCATCTGCCGGCTTCTTGATCCTCTAGCAAGCCAGAGATCGGCTGGTTCACAGCAGCGGTTGCTATGCTCCGAAATAAAAGAACAATGTTGTGATTTAACTGAAATTCACGGATAAATAGTATGCCAAAGTAACAATGATTGGTAAAATGTCATACCAATTTCAGTCCGTTAAGACAACATGCAAATAACTTTACAAATGCTTGTTTGGCAATGCCGTTCATCTCGTTCAGATCTAGGCTAACACCGTAGCTGCTCCATTAGCACTGAAAATAATGTCCTCTCGGCATAAATATGGCAGCGATCTTGTTGTTTGTACTACGGACAGTCTCTAGTTTGTACTCGTAGTTTGGTCCGGTCTCTGTATGAAACGCAAGATACTGTGTCACGGCGCCGGGAGACCACAGACCGCTACGCTGTTTGCCTTCATTACTGATTCACTGACGAGATCTCAACGCTGATTGGCTTTGCGTCAGAGCGTCAACACAAATTTTGAGCGATCCGTCACATCACATCCAACGTGCGATTTGCGCTGCAGAAAACTTGTCGCGTGAATAAGCGGTAGGTGGCGTCTGTGCATTGACTTTACATGTAATTTGTGCCACTTAAGAGCCACTGGTGATACCCAGCGAGGAGTGTGCAATCTGGCAAAAGTTGTTCCCCACTTCTCCTGTTTACTCAACACCAGCAAACTGTGAAAAGTGAAGGTCTTGACAGTGTCTCTTTCTTTGTAGAAGTTGGTGTTTTTGCTCGAGACCGGTGCCAAAACACCCTTCTGTTCTGCTTGTGTTTCGTGACAAAGATTTTACTGAGAGCGAATACTTCTACAAGGTGCCAGGGTTTATCGCACTACATTCTTTTGTATGTTGCAGTACTGTGCCAAGGGTTGGCTAGGAAGATCAATACCATCACACATACATAGGGTAATTATGAACCAACTAAAATGGAGAAAACTCTTGATAAATTAGCCTTTACTGCGTGAGTCTTCAAAAATTAAAAGTAACACTTGGTGAGTATTGACACACAAAAGGTCATTTTAAGGGTGAAGTAAATTAATTTCAACTTAAGACCTTTTTTGACCAGTTGGATCAACTCGACTATATATTTAAATCCCTGTGCTTTTCATATCTTCCTGTAGGCACAAAAAGTGACCTTATGGTCTACTCCTGTGTTTGTTTACTGAAAACCACATGTGCTGTGACACTGTTTGGTCAGAAGAGATGAGAACACTATCTGACTCAAAGCCCTGACTGTAAAGTGCAGCTAGCTGCCAGGGGCCATGTTTGCATATACAGATGAGCTTAACAGGCTTCATAAAGAGCATGAATTCATGTGACAAGTCACAGGACAGCTACGTGCTGCATGTATGCACACAATGGTTTACTTAATTAGTTTAATTTTGATATGGATTGTGTTTTATGACATAACGGTTTTAGACATTTGGCAAAATAATGTTGACTCAAGTTATATTTCAACCACAACCTTGATGTGGTCAAAGGGCTTAGACATGCTGTTTTCAAGATCAATAATTAATTTTCATGCTTGATTTTGACATTGGTGACTAGAGAAGATTTCATCACGGATCAGGATAAACAGCTTACAATATGTGGATAAAATCATTATGGTGCATTTTCATTATAAGTGACTTGAACTTGCTGTCTGGTCTAGCTGTCAAGGTAGAAACGATTTCTAAAAAGTACACGTAGTATTATGCAAAAAAATAAGACACACGTTTTCGTTTTTTTATTTATCTTCTACTTATGCAGGGAGACCTTATAATTTATTATCACCTTTTTCAAATTGTCTTACTGTTGCCTGGTATTTCACCCAAAAAATGTTCTCCTCCTATGTTCTTAATGTCGGCGATTAAAAAAAAGGCCTCATAAATAAATTAACCTAACAATATTTTATACATGTGGAAATGAGAAGTGGGGGTTTTACAAGCTAGCTTAGATGCTGGAGCTTATTCTTGACCTACAACAGCTAACACAGGACTCGTCCGCTCTGTTAAGTTACTTGCATTGCACACTGTTATATAATCAAACAAAATCAACGTGATAATTGGATTTATTAACTGGCTTTGTAGCCTTGTAATACATCCCCCCTGCCCCAATAACCAAAAATAATCAAATAAACACAAACTAATACAAAATATTGTTATTATTATTAAATATCTGCAAATCACAAGTCTCTTGATTCAGCTAATATTTCTCGCTGGAGCAAAGCCGTGAACAATTAACCCATATCCTGTCAGTTAGACTGCCTGCCAAGGACTTGATGCTGATACACCATTAGAAAAGCATGCTATGACTAATTCCCGGATTTCGATATTGACAAAAAAAGAGTTCGAATTTGGTTCTTTTGTTGAAGTTGTACTTCCAGTTTACAGTCAACGAAGGACCTCACAAGTGTTATATTCGGAGTGTGTGAGCTATGACCATGCTGGTGCCTGTAGCTTGGTTAGACACAGATGCTAGGCTCTCTGTGGGAGTGCTAATTATCAGAGATACGTTCCTCTCCTTTACACTGAGCTGACCTTCAACACTGTTGCATTAACCACAAGGCAGGCAGATCTCACACAAGCTCCCACACACATACTGCTGAGAGTTTTTTAATTAGAACTTTAATTCTTTGACAGTATGTTTCCAGTTCAAAGTAAGATCAGCAGTCTACGAACCAATGGCTGAAGACCCAAAGAGACCTTCAACAAAGGAACATTCTCATACTCCTACGGCTGCAGATCTGGCCACTGCTCTGCACATTGCTTTATTTTGAGCTGTTTAAATACATGTTAAAATGATACAGCGATGTGTGCGCCTCACATTCACAGACTGTGCAGGTGGGTGGGAGTGTTGTGTTTACTTGTTAACAAAGAGTCCCGGGGCTGAATCGAAGAGCGAGGCTCCCAAAATAGACCCTACAACCCAGACTACGACAATGAAATTCTTCCTAGCTGCGTACATCAGTTTCTGCTTGGGTGTATTTGTCTTCCTGCTGAGCCAGTGAGGCGGACGGAGAGGTGCTGTGGTTAACACTGTTGCAAGTTTGAAGTCTGGATCAGTGAAGTGATGGACAAATGCTCTCCTCTTTCTCAACTCAGCACAACAATTGTCACCTCCAGTTCCGTAGCTGCGTAGCCTTTGGTGTACGATATGTGCACAGTTTATAATTATTATTGATTATTACATTGTTAAATCATCTACATTATGATTAAAAAAACACACACATATTTATTTATTTATTTTTATGTATATAAAGTATATAGTTAGTGCTGGGCTAAGCATTGTGTTAGCTCTGAGAAAGCATCAGTATGTAATGAGTGAGAAGATTCCAAACTCTAGTTTCTAAGTATATTGTGGTTTAGAGATTCAGAGCAATCTAAGACTACAGTGTAATTGTCTTTTGAAATGGAGAATAAATTATCTGTTGGAATTAATCACTGAGAAAAAGTGATAATTGCCTCTGTGCTATACACTCCAGACTCCAAATACACCACCATGGACACCATCAGAAACAATACATTTAAACAAAGTTTACACTGGTTGATTTGAACATCTACAGCGTTTACAACTTTAATTTGGTTCATTGGGGTGGATGAATTGTGTGAAAGGCATAAACACACACACACAAACACAGGGTACCACCAGACGGGGCACTCCAATTTTTTTTCACTATTATCCCTCTCTGTTTTGGTCTTTGTCTATTTCTCTACTGCTCACTCTCCCCTTCTTTCACGGATGATTTTCCTCTCTCTCTTTTAAACTCTCTCTCTCACACACTCACACACACACACACACACACACACACACACACACACACACAAATACATGCCATCCTTATCCCCCTTTGGCTTTATGTCTAGCATGCCAACCTTTCATCTGTTTATGCAGGATAAGTACACCATAACTAATAATTGGAATCGGTGGAACACACACAGACACACGCATACACATGCACACAGGTGCATTTACATGCATACATGTGTAGTTAGAAATGCACGTTATACACATACACACACACACACACATTCAAACAGTCTCTGGGGGAAATCTTCAGTGGCAGAATTTTATTCCCTTTGAGCTTTGCATCTGTTCTTAGGTAACCTATTTTTGACAGGGATTTGAATGTGTGTGCGTGCAGATGTGTGTCCGTGTGTTTTGTGTGTTTGTAATGACTCAATGACTGTCTTAAATTGAATGTTTACAGTGTGAGCCAGACCTCAGCATTTACTAAAACAGCAGGTTGACAAGCAGTGGGAACATATAATGTGACGTGGGATTACAGTAATCTGATCACGCAAGACTAAAAGGCTAGTGATGGGCTATCACCCCCATGAGGCTGCAATGATAATAACAATTTTGACGTAAAACTCAACACTTACTTCAAAGTGTGTGGATGAAGCAGAATTTTAATGATTTATCGGCTGGCTAGTAAACTACCTGGGTTGCTAATTCCACCATGCTTTCATGCTACACTGGTTAACATGCAGACAATTAGCTGAAAGAATTTGTCACTCATCTGGCGCTGTGGCAAGAGTGTGATAAACAGTTAAATCAGTTGAATTCCATGGTAGCATATAAGCTACTAGTTCAAGAGTCACCAAAACGAGGGAAGCAAACTTTTTGACAACAGTCCAAGACCACCTCTTTTGAGATGGACCAGAGAGTGGTTTTTGGTCCAGCATTCACAACTACCCAAACAAACTGCACCAAGGCGGGAAACACTCCAGGGTTTGACTCAGCCGGAGAGGCTGGTGAGTGCGTTAATACAGTTTAACTTACAGGTAGCTACTGTATTATTATAGGGTAGTCTGGAATAACGGTACAAAAGTTGACACTTTAATTTGACAAATTGTCTCATAGAGGTTGATACCAAGTCGGATATTGGACGCAAAGAAGGCTATGCTTTAGGGCGGGGCTACCTTGTGATTGACAGGTTGCTACCGCGCTACCAATGCAGTTAGCTACTAAGATGAATTTAACATTTAGCTTTAAAGTTTACCTTGAATTATGAAGATAACTTTGTTAGCAGCTTCGCATCTGAATCCAGATGGATCCAGATCCAGTAAGGGTGCCACTCGTTCATCTGCTCTTGTGTTCATCAGATCCACCCTTCACTTCTCCAAGTCAAAATATGCTCACTTCCTACACTGGTTGCAAAAATTCCAAGATGGCGACGGCCAAAATGCCAAACTGGAGGCTTCCAAACCGTAGTCCACAAACCAACGGTGCCGTCGCCATGTTTGACACTAATTCCAGTGAATCTAAAAATATTGCTTCTCATGCTATTTAAACCAATAGTAATGGTTCCATTAATTACACATTCTGAAACACTGTTCTTCACACATTCACACACCCACACAAACTGGATGTCATTATGAATTACCATGAGTGGATTTATTAATAGAAGGGTGTGTGTGTGTGTGTGTGTGTGTGTGTGTGTGTGTGTGTGTGTGTGTGTGTGTGTGTGTGTGTGTGTGCGTGTGTGTGTGTCAGGATTTTTCAGCTACATTCTTTATCGCTATGAGGTCCGTTCTGTGTGTTGCTGTTGATTTACCAGTCAGGAGGTCTTTTCTGCACTTAAGACTGTGAGCTGAACCACACCGCAACATCACTTCATCTATCATCCACTGAGTGTGGTTACTGAGCTCTTGTTTGACCAGGTTTCAATGGAGACAATGACGCTCAATGTTTACTGAGTGTGTGTGGGTGTGTGTGTGTGTGGGAATGTGTGTGGGAATGTGTGTGGGAATGTGTGTGTGTGCGTATTAGGACTGATATGTACAAGACAAATGTGTGTACATCTCCAGACTGGTGTGCATGCTACAATGTGAGGCTGGCTGAGTGTGAAGTGCAGTACAGCCTCTGGGAAGACTAAAATAATACACACACACACACCCACACACAGACACACATACATACAAAAATAGCTGGGTGACATCAAAGCCTGGACAACTCTTAGAAAAGAAACTGCTTACACCACATAGTGCCATCCCCCAAGTTACAGATATAGAGAGGTGAGAATTAGGAGAAAGTTTGTCAGTGTAAAAAATTAGTTTCAGTACATCACTTTAGTAGCTATGAATGCACGCACACACACACACGCACGCACGCACACGCACACACACACACACACACAAACACACTACACACTTATGAGGACATTGCATTGACTTACATTTATTTCTTGGAGACCTAACCAGACCTACATTTGGTTTCCGGTGTTTTATGATAATTTTATCGATATCGATAGTTTTATTTGCATGATTCAGAATTGTAGAGGTATTTATCCTCCAATCAATGAGGGATCCATATTTCTCATAGGGATGACTGTGATATCCAAAGAAACCAACCCAGATGGAAAACATTAAAATTGACAGTTATTACAAATATTCTGCAGGCATCATTTAGATGAAGACATAGCTTCATACTTCAACCAGTTCATTTTTATATTCTTATGAGAAGGATACAAAGACAAAATCTGTGACACTCTTTCTGGGCTGTTCAACAACAGTAAGATATAATAAAATAAAGTAACTTCTTCTCACCCTGAAGCTATGCCTTTAATATTGATGTGGCCCACAATGGTATGAGGGGTTCCAGAGCCAGGGCAAAGATTGGAGAAGGCAGCCCTGTCTGGCCCCAAGTCAGACTTTACTTGGGTAGAAATATTCCCATTTGTGAGGACAGACACCCTTGGACATCTATACGACCGCTTCACTCCTTTAACATAACTATCAATCCCAAACAAATACTAACACTCGTTATGAATTCCTTTCTCTGCGTCCAGAGAACGTTTCTGGACTATTCCTTAGTTGCCATGCAAGATTAAAGGCTCATGTCCGCCACCCTTGATCTATCCTACCTGATATGGATGAATCTGTGTAGGAACTCCTCTAATCTTGTTGACAAAACCTTGGCCAAGATCGTTGCATGAATCAAGGACACTGATCTATAACTCCCATACAGTTGTGGGTATTTACCCTTCTTATGGATCTGTGTTATTATTGCACCCTGCATACTTTCTCGTAGGCTTCCTACACATCTTGAAAGACAATAAGGAGCCTTGGATCCGACAAATCTGAAAACACCTTGTAGAAGTCTGTGGGGGATCCATCACTCCCTGGAGATTCCTCAGCACTAAGATCTTTAATTGCCAGTTGGAACTCTTCTAAGATAATGCACCCCATTTTGTTGATGTCCCACATCCTCCAGCTATGCCACCTTTTCCTGAAGTTGTGGCACAATTTCTCCACTTGACTTACCATTTGCTCCCTTGTGTTGCATTAATCTTCCAGGATGGAGATGTGGGTTTCTCAGCCTCTGTATTTTTCTCTGAATAGTACTCTGAGGGCAATTAAGGCCCTGTTTCACCGTGATTCCCTGCAAACTGTGCCCATCCAGCCGCCGCTTGCTCTTTTTCATCCTGTATTCCCCATGTGGATCGTCTTCTCTCTTCCCCTGGCATGTTTTCTAGTTGTTCCTGTCGATATTAGGCGTGTAATCGGATATTTATATGTGCACTGTTACTTTAAGGGGGGTATATTGTGTTGAGCTCAATATCGCCCCACATCACTCCGCCAGTGGAAAATAAATCTTGTGTTAAACGTTTTCAGTTTCCAGCTACTCAAACGTCTGCATTTGCTTCTTTACTCATTTTTATATCATTATACATTTTATATATTTAAGTTATTGACCATTGGACAAAACTATGAATTTGGGATTTCCTTCCAGACACAGGTAGTGAGGATGGGAAATAAGGTCTCTGCTTAGCTCACAATCAGCACAGGAACCCCCCAGGGCAACTGCTTAAGCCCACAAATTCTATGTCCTGTACACTTCTGACTGTTTCCCCCCAGGACAACAACAGCATAATTAAATATGCAGATGACATAACCAACCTTGGCCATCATCAAGGGTGGGTACGAGTCATCACACAAGATAATTGGTAAACACAATCAGTGCCTATGGAAAGGACACAGACCTGTTTTTTTACCTAGACAAAAGATAACCATAACCTTCGCAGGATTTACAAGTTACTAGGCCTTCACAAGACAGAAACTGAGCTGGGCCAAGTACACTGACAATAGTGAAAAAAGCACAGCATCGGATATACCTTATCAGGTTGCTGAAGACGGTAGGGTTAGGCAATACCATAACATTTCGATCTGATACCAAGTAACACTTGTCCCCAATACGTTTTAATTATTATGGTTATAAGTGACTTAATCATATGAATGCTAAAACACAGGACACCTTTTAAAGGCAATTAACAAATGTTAATATTGTAAACTGAATAGAGTCTGGCTATGCTTTCTGGTACAGCAGAGTCCACTGAGGTCCTGACTGATGCAGACTGCTAACTGGCCTGACGCTGGAAACACCACATTGTAGCTCCACCTGTCCGCTGTGTGGCTGCTCAACTACTCCTGCTTTTTGGTCTACGGCGACGTGGTTGGGATGGATCCATCTCGGCGTGGCTGTGCCTGCTGCCACGGACTACTACTGTTGATACTATTGCTTCTGTTAATACCACCACTACTGTTAATGCTACTACTACCATACTACCAACACCAAATGCAGTTGGAACCCAAGGGCCTGGGCTGCACGATATTTCTGCCTAAAAGTCTATTAAGGCAGTTTTTTCTCGCCACTGTCGCTGTAACGCTTGCCCCTGGGTGATGTTGGGATTTTGAAATTGTGTTGACTCTTGAAATTTTGAGCGTATTCTAGTCCTGCTCAATGTGTTAAGTGTCCTGAGATGACTTCTGTTGTGATTTGACACTATAAATAAAATTGAATTGAATTGAATATGCAAACATAAATATCATTATTTCTGATTGAACAAACATATTTTTTAACTTGCTTTATAAGCACAAAGTACCATCAGCCATCATTTGAAGCCATCAAATAGCTCCAGACATGGAGACAGCTGGAGGAAGTAGTCTCATCGAGAACAGCAGTGGAATCGACGTGCAGTTTGGAAACACCACCCAGGCTGAGAGGAAATCTCTTCAACCCTTCATGGACACACTCTACACACCACGCTGCAGGAGGAAAGCATCCTCAGTGACCGACACCACCCAGCTCTCTCTCTGTATAGGTGGAAGAACTCCACACCACAGGCTTCCACTGCTCTTCTCCAACCGCTTCCACACTGATCGCTAAGGCCATTAAGGCTGGAAGTAAATAAATACTACATCCCCAACCTCTTGTGAGGGTGGCTGAGGCTCAGTTGGTAGAGTTGGTCATCCTATAATTCCAAGGTTGGAGGTTCAATCCCCAGCTCCAACCATCCAGGTGTTGAAGTGTCCTTGAGCAAGACACTGAGCCCCAAATGACACAGGGTTTAACAGCTCAAGTGGGTTGATGGGGCGGCATGACATGACAGAGTATATCCACAGTCAAGGACATGAAAGTTGACTGCACAATCCTTTTATGGTTGGAGGAAGACAGACATCCTTTAATTCTACACAAGCAGCCGAGTTGATTTTTAATTTTGAGTCAAAGGTCGATATATATGTATATATATATATATATATATATATATATATATATATATGTATATATAATGATCAGAAAAAAATCAAAAGTTAGTCGTAAATTCTTAGATTTATGTTTTCTTTGTTCTGTATTTGAACCCTGACACTATAAATGCATCTTCTTTTCATCACTTGCATGTAAGACAGCATTTTTTTAATCAACACTCACACACATCGTACCATTAAGGACACCCTAATGTATTGGGATGCACTGTTGAGGCACTAGTTTTTGTTTTAAGTATCTAGCCTTTGTTTCCCCGCCACCATCAATCACTAATCTGCCACAGGTAAAACCGGTGGATGCCAGAGCGGTGGTGATGCATGGTGAGATGCATAAACACCAGCAACACAGAACAAGCAAATGAGTTTGACAGCTTAAATGGGCCACCCAAATGGTGATGGCAGTATGCAAGCTCAGCTGACACATGAGATGACTCAGAGCACAGCATCACCTTCAGTTCTCTACCTCCGCTAACTTCATGATAGTATTGTGGGAATTGATAAGATTTTCGCGATTCCAATTCCATTTTTGATTCTGCTAAACGATTCGGTTCTTTATCGATTCTCATTTGGAAAAAAGGAGAACAAACAGGTCAATTAGAATCAACTTTAGTTCAGTTTAGAAGTAACATGATGCCCTTACAGTACAAACCCAACAATGAGGTCTTGAGGTATAATAATAATAAAATAAATATTCTTGTATGTAGAAATAAACAAAATACAACATAATTGTTATTCTGTGGCAAATACAAGAATGGCCAGTAACATCCAGTAACATTTTTCTAATAGTCAGTGAGAAGAAGGCATTCATTTAATGTTAACTGTTAGTAATGGCAGGTTTTACAACGAGGCAAATGGCGCTAACAGCAGAGGACATGCTAACATTGCTGCTGCTGCTGGGTTGAGAATCACTCCGGAGCGGATCGAAAACGTGACATTCATTCAAAGTTATCGCATGCTGTGTGCACAAATGTTTCTGCATATTGGTAGTATTTCCTCCCGTTGATGAAATATACACTTTGCAAGTATTGCAAGTTGCCCTGTTGTCATCCTTTCTCATGAAATGTAACCACACTTTCAAGCTTTTGTACCGCTTGGGTGCCATGTTTACTGCCAGCTGCACTGGACTGGACGTCGCCATGCACGTTCCGTATCTTGCGTAAGCTATGCAACGTGCCTGGTGACGTCATTCGCGCCCCCTGGAATCGATAAGGGAATTGTTTGCAAAACTGGCAAATGATTCCAAGGAATCAAAACACTGGGAACTGGTTCTCAACAAGAACCGGTTTTCGATACCCATCCCTAGTATTGTAGCATCCTGGGTAAAGAGGACCAGACACTATGCTACATAAGGGTAACAAAATCAAAACGGTTACAGAAGAGGAGAAACAACAAATGCAGATGCTAGCTCAGGTGGGACCAGTGGACCAATACCTTGGTAAGTCTTGAAATATCTAAGAAGATATGAGTGTCATATTGAACATGTTCTAAGTGACAAATGTGGTGGCAGTACGATGATTTTGACACAGTTATGGCAGTTTCAGTCAGCATACTTTATTTTAACTTTTTGTCGCCCTTTTATATTACTCAAATTCACTGACAAGAGAATAAAAGTGTAAATAACAGTGTATTGTTTTATATGCTTACAAAGTAATTGTTCTTAGTGTCATGGTGACTACGGTTTTGAAGCCTTGAGTTCAGCATTTGGCCATCGCCATCTTGGAAGTTTTTTGCAACCAGTGAAGGAAGTGACCATATTCGGACTGAGGAGGAGCGACGGGTGGATCTGATGAAAACAAGCAGCACCCCGAGCAGCAACCTTACTGGATCTGGATCCATCTGGATTCTGTGAAGGTGTTAACAGAGTTGGCTTCATAATTCAAGGTCAACTTTACAGCTAAGTGTTAAAGTCATCTTAGTAGCTAACTGCATTGGTAGCGACCTGTCAATCACAAGGTAGCCCCACCCTAAAGCATCTCCTGCTTTATGGTCTATTTGACTCTAAATGGACCATAATTTACTAAATGAACATCATGTTGGATTGAAGAAGACTTGAAACTAGAGATTGAGACCATAAACTCATGTCTCCCATTATTATTATATTTTAATTTCAGTTTGATTTCAAAGGTGATGTTCTTATATAAGTAGTTGAAAATAACAGCACAAGACTGTAGAAAGAGGAAACTTTGTAAATAACAGCATTTCCTTTCCATCCTCCTGTCTCAGTGTCTCATCATGTCTCCCCTCTCTTTTCAATTCCTGCTCCCTCCCTATCTTATCCAGCCACCCTCTCCCCCCCTCCATCTCATCTCCTCTTATTTTCTCTGTCATTTAATACAAGGAAGCCAGTAACAATGGCTCCTGGAGAGCGCTGAGGATCAATTTCCCTGCCCCCTGGTATTGAACGCTGCCTTTGTGTTGTAATGCATCACAGTCAGCGACCTCTCTTCTGCTGCCCGACCCGGCGCTTTGCTGGAAGCTATCGCATCGCCCAGCGCTCTCCAGCCTTTCACTTCCTCCTCCATCCTCTGACACACGTTCAATTAAACAAGGCATTGTTGCTTTGGAGGAATTACTCTTTAATAATGAGATAGTTTGAGCTCTAAGGAGGTAAGATATCTCAAGGGCCCTATTAATAATCTGGGCGGCCAGCAGGAAAGAGTAATGCTCGGGCCCTTCCTCCACAGCAGCAGGGACCTTTCAGGGCGCACTCACTCTAGGGCCTACTAGGGTCTACTACTCAGTTCATCTCAATCTCTTCGCTGGCAGCTTTATATCAACACAGTATTTTAATAGGGATCATGTTGTGTCTGCTCCATATGAACACGTTAGCAGTCTGTCATTCTTTGTTACTTGCTTTTATTTTATTTTGGGGTCCCTTTGAGTTGATGGGAGGTTTATTCAGATAACCTGTTGAGCAGGTGTGGGGGTTAGTTTCTAATTAGAAACTGAGAGCAGCTTGGTGCATTTCCCCTCTCGGCCAATCGGGGTGTGACAACACCCTTTATTTAGGACTTAAGAGCGGAGGAGCGTTTGCACTCAGGATGTTCTGCTCTTTCTTTGAGTTATACTCTGGACCTCGATTTCAACTCTACTTTTCTGTCTTAACGTTCAGTGTTCTGACGTCAGTTTCTGCTTGCCTAACAGCAACCAAACCATGATTTACTTGTTCTTTAATGTTTGGATTTTTTTATTAAAAATTTTAAAATGTCCTTACTATTGAAGAGGGCTTGTGAGATGTGTTTCTGCAAGTAAATATTTCTGTATTTGGTTGGGAACTGGTCTTTCCAATCAGCTGATATCAGGGGACTTGGTGCTGCCACAACACACACAGGGAGATTTCAAATGCTACATCTTGTTTCCTGCGTCTTTGTTTTGGTTTCGACCTCCCCTCTGGGATCTGGAACTGTGCTGTGTGCGTGTGTGGGTGTGTGAGATTACGTATTCAAAGTTCATGCTATTTAATCCGGAGGGCAAGTCAACAGAGACAACAGATGTAAGCCACGAGGACTTAATGCACCCGAGGACCAAAACACAAACGTACAGACGGTTTACCTTTTGCTGCCGAGTTCAGTGTCAAAGTCCAGATTGTTTAGCTAGCGTGAGCACTCTGTTCCGTGCTTAAGAACGGTACGCTTCCTCGGCCCTGACACCACTGGAAGAGGTGGATTTTGGTACGGTATGATTCATGCCTGCAGGCAACGTAGACTTAACGTAGGCTTTAATCGATAGGCTGTTCCTCTCATCATAACTCAGTGTTCATCTCCAATCAACTCCCCAGCTATCGAGATGAGTTTTGACTGAAAATACTGTCAAAAATACTCCCGCTGTGTTACAACACACAGTATTTTGGGTTGGGCTTGGTCATCAGACGCGTGGTGTGGATGGGGAGGAGGGACAATCGTGCCTCGGTACGGTATGGATCACCTGGCCCTAGTGTGAGTGTGGCGGGAGGTTCGTTGCTGATGGTTGGTGACCAAAGCAGCCTCCATATACCTGACTCCAGATCAGCTCAATAGCAAAATGTAGATGCAGGATTTTAACCAGAGGAGAGCAGTCATTATGTATATTTATAATTCAAAGAATTCAGACTTCAAATGTTCAGATTTGGACCCGAATCAATCAACAACACTACTAAATATCCAGATATGTTGGTTTTCAGCTGGAAAAAAGTGCTTTAGTTACTCTTTCAGTGAGGAGAAGAGAATCAACAAAAAAGCAGACAACAGGAGTAGAAGCATCGTATTAAAGCGACATCTGCTTCGTGCACACTCTTCCTAGAAAAGCAGACTATAATGGCTGAAGTGAGAAGGTTTGGAGCTGAATAAATATCTGCAGGAAAGGTTACTGTTCCAATGACTCCACATGACACCCATTTAACTGCTCTCACCTTACTTCCACCGGGATTGTGTGAGTGTGTGTGTGTGTGTGTGTGTGTGTGTACCTGTTTGGGTTGTGTGAGCGTGTACTCAATGTCTCAGCAGGATGTCCATTTTGCTCCCAGTGCGGGTCTCCGGTGTTGGAGGAAGACCTTTTAGATTAACTTTAAACCCGCTCTGCGTGGTTCCAGAGAGTAAATATTAACAACCTCAGCATGAGACACTCATGTTTTCATCACAGCTGTTATGGTAGTGGATGGAATCATCTTTACATTCAGCCAATTAAAGGAGGTAAACTGAATGTTTTTGATAAATTAAATGTTCATATTTTAGCCACTAAGAAGTTTTCATTGGCTTGTAGGCGTGGATTCACTTTTAATAATCAGACACCAATGATACAGGCGTCTGAGTTCAGATTATATTGGTGACCAACAAAGAGTCTGTTTAAGTGGGGAAAGTGGGAAAATACTAATAATTTTCCATAATAATATAATTAAATTATACATATTCAAGTTTTTTAGCATTTCACTTCGTGCCTGGAATCGGGAATTGTATTGTGCCACACCCTTACCCAGGAAGAAGGCATATTTCTCCCTCTTTAAATGTACATTGAATATATTGGATAATTGCTAATTTGATGGCATTAACTGATATGAGGAGGAAACAGGATTTCTGTCAAAAGCAACATGGAAGCTGGTAGTCTGCAGGTCTGATGGACAGCTGCATATGAGGGCCATTGTGGTTTAAAAAGAAAAATAGGTTGTGGAGTCAGGAGGGCGGGTAATATTCCAGTATTCAAGTGGTAAATTTAGGGGGAACATTTTTTTTTTTTCTTCTTGAGGAGGGAGAGGCACAATGTGAGTGATGGAGATTAGGACTCTCCACGATACTGTGGAGCAGTTTGCAACCCCACGCAAAGGTATCTCCTTCCTGTTTCCCTTGGTTGTCTAGCAACACAATCTGTAGAAATGCTGAGGTACAGAATGTTATTAGTTAAGTAAATTGTGGGGGTGGGGGGTGAATCAGCTGCTTTACACTCTTCAGGGCAGTGAGGATGTAACATTCATTCTGCACTGAAGCGCCTTACACCTTCAGCTCAGCTGCTGTTGCATCGCTATGCACCATCTGCTGCATTTTAAATGATGCTCTCAAGGCTTTTTTTCCCCTTTTTTTTCATCAGCTACTTTCTTGTTTGGAGAGTCTGTGTGTGTCACTTGGCCTTGAGCTAAAAAAGATAAGGCCAATGCGGAAAGAAGCCTGGGAATATCTGTGTAGTGTTATCAGAACACGGGGAGTGGTGGCCGCTCTAGAAACTAATCACAGCTGCTCGCTGAATTTGAATCCAGGCAAGATGGCAAGATTAGCAGCAGGTTGTATTTCAATGTACATGCTTTGTGTAGCTTTGTTCCTACGGGGAGTGTGTGTGTGTGTGTGTGTGTGTGTGTGTGTGTGTGTGTGTGTGTGTGTGTGTGTGTGTGTGTGTGTGTGTGTGTGTGTGTGTGTGTGTACAGTTTAGCCCTGACTTGGTCAACCTGGCCAATTCTACGACTGCAGCAGCTCCTTAAAGGCAGAGTGGGTCATTTGGAAAAACCACAGAGACCTTGTCTTTGAATGCATCACCAAACCGAAAAGGTCCCGCCCCCTTCTTTCAGACCTCTGTTCCAAGCCACTCCCCCGGCAGAGTGCCAATCAGGAAGTCAGTATTGACTGACAGGCAGGCTGTCCAATTACTTTTTTCTCCGGCTCAACTTTTTTGATTATATGGAGGTTTTTACAGTTACAGCATTTAATGTATTCATAGCTATCAATATGTTGCGAGGATTTCAAACGGAAATCTTAAATCTTAAATTTATAAGAGTAGAGTTACTTAAAAAAAAAGACATTGTTATATTTATTGCTTAAGCTTTTGGTTTAACCATCTACAATCCATGTAAACCAAACCAATTTAGGCCTGTGTCATCATGAGCGGTAACTGATTCAACTGAGCAGTCACTTCTAGTATTTTGAGCCATTCGTGACATCACTACTGGATTTAAACATTAATGAGAAGTTATTTGTTTAAAAGTTGGGACACTTAAACTGGTCGCTGGAAAAACAAACCACAGATACGTTGAATGGTTTGTTTCTTATTTTCTTATTTTAAGCATTCTGTCAGAGAAAGTGACGTAGTGTATTGAACAGCTGTTATTGAAAGTTTAAGTCAGCTTGACCTCAACATTTTAAAGTATCATTTATTACAGTATTCTTTTTGAACTTTGTAAATGAGTTGAAAAGGAGTGTTGAGGAACAACACTTGTGTATCAAATGCAGTAACACATTTATTAAATGTGGACAGAAGATTAGTTCATCGCAGAATAATGTTAAATTAAACTCTCTTTGAGACAAATACCTTCCTGTATCATCTCTTAAGACACTGAGATATCTCATAATCTCAAACCAACATATCTCAAAATACATTTCCCTCCTCTCTTCACGCATATTTTGAATATAAATGCATTTTGTATACATTTGGATTAAGGATTAAGTCTTTTATTAGTGTGAGGCACTAACCCATTTTACTTTATAAAAAAAAAAGAATCAATTACCATAAAAACCCTCAGCTAAAAGTTAAACCTCAGCAAACCAACACTCCAATTACCTCCTGGTAGAAATGGGGGAGCGTTCATTTACCACACATCAAAGGCATTTTTCCTCCTCTTCGCTCATGAATGTCTTCCTCTATTCAAGGATTTTGGCGCCTTACTCTGGAGCCCACTCTGTATTCTACATCGTCGGCATTAATTTCACCTCCATCCTCCACAGCTTCTCCTGAAACAGATGAATGGAGGTTTGATCATGTCGTACATTGATTTCATGATCTTGCTGTTAATAGCAGGAGCTGCTTTTGTCATCAGCAGGAATTCTCTCAATTAGATCAGGTTCAACATATACAAAAAACGGTCAACATATACAAAATATAGAGAGCTTCATCAATAATAATGTATTTTTTGTCCATAAGACAACAGCTCGCTTTGACAGTGACATAACTCAAGAGTTTTGGTTGGGTTAAATGCATGCAGCAACCTCCAGTTCTGAAAAGTGAAGCAAAAGATGAAGTGCCTTAAACTTGCAATCTCTCTACTGGCCATCAGGGGGCGACTCCTGATTTTTTTTAAATGAGTCTGATTGCAACAATTTAGGCCCTGCAATGGACTGGCATCCTGTCCAGGGTGTACCCTGCCTTCGCCCAATGACAGCTGGGATTGGCTCCAGCCCCCCCGCGACCCTGAATACAGGATAAGCTGTAGAAAATGGATGGATGGATGGATGCAACAATTTATCGAATTCTGTGCAATGGGAACTCAGTGCTGAAGTAGGGAGCACACAACTGCCATAAATAGGAAAAATACACATTTATTCATTCGTTTAGGGAACATGGTCGCAATGGTTGGACAGGAAACAGGTTATGATGCAATCTTGCCATCTGTCCCAGGATCACATCATCGTGTCCCCCATCACATGTCATCCCTCTTTCCCCCCCATTGCTTACGCTTCTCTGCATGTCGTCTGTCAAAGAAAGCATGAAGTGACACACAAAACAAGGGAGACTGAAGATGCTGTTTGTGTGTGTGTGTGTGTGTGTGTGTGTGTCCCTCTGTCTTCAACCGATGACTCATTGCTCTTATAGCCGAGGCAGTGAAGCAGCAGAAATACTGAGCTATATTCACAAACAAAGATACCCTTTAACGTGTACTTATTTCCAATACACTAGTTTTTTTTTATTTTTCAATTCAATAGACATCTGTCATCTTCTCTTCTTGAATGACCTTTCAGCTAAATAAGAGAGGAACTAAGCTAAAGGGGTCCAGACAGGATTACCTGCTACAAACCAAAAGCCCCCATTAATGTCTTGTGTGAGATGTACTTTAAGTATCGATTTGAAAGACAAAGGGAGGGTCCCGAACCATTCCGTGTGACTCTATCGACCAGCTCAGAGACCACCAGCTCCTCCTCGCACTCCTGCCCCCCACAGACACCATTTAGGGCCGATACAACATGTCTGTTGTAAATACAACGCTTGATGGCTTTTCAGATGGTTCAAACCATCAAGCGGGTCATGTTAGCTACCTACTTTCATTGGAAGAGAGATGGTCTTGTTAGACTTAGATATTTTGGTTTTAAATATAGCATGCTCTTGCTATTTTCTAGAAATTACCAAACCTAGCTTTAATGTAAACACTTGTCACTCATGATCCAGAATATGAGAGGCAATCCATAATCGTAGTAATGCCACGCTCCCATTTGAATGCAGAGAAGCTTAGCTGGTGGCAGCCATACAGCAGAGCGGCTGCAGGACCGTGAAGGACTCGAGTCTGCTGCTGCATGAGCTAATGAGAGTTCATGGAACATATGTACGGCTGTACTGCACCGATTTGCATCTCCCTTTTTGTTTCCTTGGAGGACACACACGTCTGATGTATTCATCTCTCAGTGCCTGTGTGTGTGTGTGTGTGTGTGTGTGTGTGTGTGTGTGTGTGTGTGTGTGTGTGTGTGTGTGTGTGTGTGTGTGTGTGTGTGTGTGTGTGTGTGTGTGCGTGCGTGTGTGTGTGTCCGGGTTAGAGATCATATCGTCATTTGTCGAGTGTTCACTGGTCATTAGAGAGAAGATTCCCTCTGCACATTTGGAAAGGGGTTCAGAAATATTTTATCCATGAAAGTCATGCTGAATCAAAACACACACACACACACACACACACACGGCGAAAATACATACATGCATTAATGTAGCCATGTCCACGTATTAACACGTTAACATGCACAGATGTGAATGAATGTATGACAATATTTTTTCAGAAGCGCTTCGATGCATAAATACCAATGCAGATGGCTTGGTAAAGCGTGCACACACACTCACACACACACACACACACACAGCTGATAATAGGAACAGAGAGCGGCAGGAAACTGTGCAAATTATTCTCATCAAGCATGACACATCCATTTGACATCTCACCATGAAAAAAGTGTTTAAGCAATCACAGTTTTGGCTGGCCAACATCAGAGCTGCTAATACATTTTCTATGGAGCTCACTGGCGCACCCCCACGCCGACAGTATCTGTCCTCATTTCAGAGGCTGCTGGGAAACATGGAGAGGTTGAGAGGGGGGGGGCACAAGGGAAGGTGGTGGTGGGGGGGAGACATGGGATAGGGGGAAGGAATGGGTGACAGAGGAACATAGAGATGGAATCATAACCTGACTCATTTCTTTTGCTTTGTAGATATATAGAATTTTCTGAAAATAATGCATTATGCAATATTTTGAATGTCTCATGGCCTTAATTTAAGCTAACATTCTGGTGCTGGATGCAGATGGTGGAAGAAAGTCTCATCAGCTCTAAAGTGATGAAATTACACATGAAAATGCAAAATATTTTCTACGTTCCCTTCATTCCTTCATCCACAGACACACTCACTCTGAGAATGAACCTCTGGGCCTTATTCAAACCATCCACAGCACAGGTCTATAGTGCACGTAGGGCTTGTAAAAGTCCCCTTTTGTAAATTAAAAGGTGCAGAATCTGGTGCAACTGTCAACAGCAAGAAAAGTAATGTAAAAACAAAGGAAATTCACAGCTATTACAAACTGTAAACAATACATCAGCACAAGAAAAGGGGCTGAGTGAGAAATACCTTGTTCTCTCTTCCATCGTATTCACTTTCTTAATTAACGATAATGTGTTTTGGACGTACCGTGAATTTAACCAATCAGAGTGTCCATTTAAAAGCTGTGTTTAGCTGCACCTGGCACTTTGCTATTTACAGCTGATTAAGTTAATTGGAGAGGCGAGCGAATTTCTGCTGATGGAACGGAGCTGCTTGGGTGCAAAGTGAAATCATCCCAATTCATTGTGTTACAATAAACATATGATAAACATGTATTCATAGATAATGAAAAACGGTATTGCTTTCCGATGCAACCCACGGGGGCTCGGACCAGAAGGCCTCTGTGGAAGATGTCATTACGCACAAGCTTGCAGCTGGTCCCTGCTGATGAGGCGCTATGTAAAGTGCAGAGACATCAGCCTCA